>NW_027202132.1:0-3619 GCF_038502225.1 Cherax quadricarinatus
CGGGTGACACCATTTAGGGGGTGACACCATAGAGCCTCTAAAGAAGGTGACACTAATGACCAAAACAGTGCTGCACCAACATAAGATAAAAATCCTTCGTTTCTATATAGCCTATTATATGATTACAGAGTACAAATAAGCCTAAATAGGGAAAATCATTGATTTTGATGATGTGATAGATGATTTTGCAGGATTGAAGGCAAGAAAATGTAAGATCAGATTCACTGAGATGTTACCTGTACTCAAGTTCAAATTGGAACTAGTGTTTCTCTGATATTGCAATGTTTTTCTTCATTTTTTCAGTTTTTTTTTTTTGCATTGTTGAAGAATAATAAATGTAGGATCTGTTGCTGTACTCAAAATGGAATTTGAGTTTGTTTCCTCAATATTACTACGATTATTTATTTTATCATTAATAAAGTTGAGAAGTATTCTCCTGTTCAGTTTATGGTCCTTAAACGTTCTCATTGTTAAACATTAGTCACTGGTCATGTAGTAGTGACATAACTGGAGTTTACTCCCCCATCCCCCCGTCCTTGAATATCATGGGGGTGACACCAGAGATTCCGCCCCGGGTGACAACAACTCCAGCGACGCCTCTGGTATGGATCCATGTTATACAAGATATCTTCCCAACATGTTTCATTTTGGACATGGTTCACCTGGTCCCAGTTGTTGTTGAAGTTGTATTTGGTGAAGACACCTTCACAGCTACGTGCATTTTGCTCGTCAGGATCCCTGTGCATATAAGTCTGAACGTCGATTACACTGTGATCGGAATTAATTGTTTTTGACATGGTTATGTTTCTTACCAGGTCCTCATTATTTGTGAAGATAAGATCAAGTGTGTTTTCAAGTCTTGTTGGCTCCACTATCTGCTGACTAAGGGTGTGTTTATCGCAGAGATTTAGTAGTTCATGTATGTGTGACTTTTCATTTGCGCTGCCTCAAGGGATTGTTTCTGCTATAACGTTATTTACTACATTCTTCCATTTTATATGCCTTAGGCTGAAATCACCAATCAGTAAGATGTTTTGGATGAAGCTGGAGGTCTTTCCAGACAGTAATCAATTTTCAGTAGCTGTTCCTTGAATGCTGGGAAAATGTATATTGAATTCATTTCTACCACTACCTCATCGAGCTCATTCCATTTATTTACCACTCTGAGCCTGGAAAAGTATTTCCTAACATCCTGCAATTCATCTGTATCTTCAGTTTCCATCTATGACCCAACATCCCTTTTCAACTCATTTTAAAAAAGTCTATATGTGCTTTGTCAAAGCCTCGAAGTATCGTAAATGTGTTGCAATCATGTCTCCCCTAATCATTCTTCTAAAGATTTAATTATTTTAGCCTTTATATCTAAATTCCTTCAATCTTGTTACAAGCTTCTGGATCTTTTCTAGTTTACATATATGAAAAGGTGAGATCTCCATGCTGATGGTGCATACTTCATGATAGGCCTAACATACGTTGCAAAGAGTCCTAAAAGATTATGTACTGAGGTTTCTGAGAGCAGTTCTGAGATTAGTTATCCTGGCATGTGCTACAAATGCAATATATTAGATTCATCTGCACCCTTAATGATATGTTGGGTATGATGTTCACGCCACGATCCTTCTCACTGAGTAATACCTGTAGTTTCTCGCCTCTTAAGCTGCATTCCACCACTAATCGCCTCTCTCCAATCCCAAGTTGCATAGTCTTGCACTTACGCAGGTTAAACTCCAGTTACCTCTTGTTTCATCATTTTTGTAAATTGTCCAGCTCTACCTATAGCCAGTTTTTATCTTTTTCAGTCTGGATTATTCTCATTAGTTTTATGTCATCAGCAAACAAACATATGAGTGAATCCTCTTTGGCATATCATTTACGCATATTAAAATAATAAAGATCCTAGAACTGACCCCAACATGTTATATTTCCTTCTGAAAAATCGGGCCTTACCATCGCTCTTTGACTTCTGTTCGTTAGATATTCCGTGTTCCTCTAATTTATCAATCCATCTCTGGTGCAAGTACAGTGTCAAACGCTTTCCTATAGTCCGATATGGATTCAACCCATACTCGTCATTCTTACTTGATTTCTATTATTTTACTGTAGAATTCCAGTAGGTTAGTGAGGCAACACTTACCTTCCCAAAATCTGTGCTGGCTTTTGGTAAAAAGTCCCACCTCAATATCTTTTTCAGTATTTTGAAGGGTATACATGTCATCGATACTGGCCTGTCTGTCCTCTGCTTGTACATTACGATCACTTTTCAGTTTTCTTCAGGGACATGTAGATTATTTCAATATGTTCATCTACTGCATCCAGGTTCCGTTGGTCTCATCATACTTCTTCCTCGGGCTTCTGTTGTTCAGGGAAGGGGATTATAAGTCACTGCTACTATTACCTTGGGTATCCCAGTAATTAATTCTTCTACTATATATTCTTTGAAGTTTCCAATGTCCATATTTCCAGTCTCTTCAAAACTGCACTGATTCTTTACCAATAGTACCACCCCCACCTCCTTCGATCTCTCTCTCTCTCTCTCTCTCTCTCTCTCTCTCTCTCTCTCTCTCTCTCTCTCTCTCTCTCTCTCGTTATATCTGTCTGTTTCTTTGTCTCTCTCTTCCCTCACTACGATTAACCCCACCGGTTAACATTACAGAAAGTTTTGTTTCAGTGATATCCTTGATATCTGGATGCTCCTCTGCTACTCTGTCTTTAATTCATCACTTTTGCCTGTCTCCGCCGCTTCACTGGTCGCTACTAGGTCATTCTCCCTGCTCCATGAGCTTTATCATACCTCTTCTTAAAGTTATATATGAATCCTGCCCCCACTGCATTACTTCCCAGACTGTTCCATTTCCTTACAACTGTGACTTTAGAAATACTTCCTAACATCCCTGTGATTAATCTGAGTCTTCAACTTCCAATTGTGACGACCTTGTTGCCATGTCCCATCTCTGGAATATCCTGTCTCTGTCAACCTTGTTGATTCCTCTCAGTATGTTATATGTCGTTATCATATCTCCCCTATCTCTCCTGTCTTCCAGTGTCGTCAGGTCAATTTCCCTTAACCTCTCTTCGTAGGACATGCCCCCTAGCTCCGGGACTAGTCTTCTTGCAAACCTTTGCACTTACTCTAATTTCCTTACGTGCTTGGTTAGGTGTGGATTCCAAACTGTTGCTGCATACTCCAATATAGACCTCACGTACACGGTGTACAGGGTCCTGAATGATTCCTCATTGAGATGTCGGAATGCTGTTCTTAGGGTTGCTAAGCGCCCATATGCTGCAGCAGTTATTTGGTTAATGTGCGCCTCAGATGTACCCGGTGTTATGCTCACTCCAAGATCCTTTTCCTTGAGTGAGGTTTGTAGTCTTTGACCCCCCCCTCCATTACTGTACTCCGTCTGCGGTCTTCTTTGCCCTTCTCCAATCTTCATGACTTTGCACTTGGTGGAGCTAAACTACAGGAACCAGTATCTGGACCAACCCTGCAGCCTGTCTAGATTCCTTTGTATTTCTGCCTGGTCCTCATCCGATAAATTTTTCTCATTAACTTCACATTTGCAATAAGGAAACATCTGAATCTATTCCTTCCATTATGTCATTCACATATACCAGAAAC
>NW_027202133.1:0-3618 GCF_038502225.1 Cherax quadricarinatus
CCAGGTTGAGGGACTGATTACCTCAAACTTCTCCTCTCCTTACCCATTTCTGCTTTGTATTGGACTGATGAAGCCACTGTGTGGCGAAACGTTTCTTCAGCAAAGATTCCCATATGTTGAACATTAAAATGGTATAAAATACCAAGGGTATCTTGGTACAGACCATCAACTTCGACCTCTACTAGTGAGAACGGCTGGGTTTGAGAGGGACCTGCCCTCCCAAAGCAACCTACGTCTCACCTCCTGGCACTATATAAAGGCTCCATCCTGTCACTTCAACTTCATATTGTTTCAGACAACGGAACAATGCTCTTCTCCAGACTGAGGGACTGACCACCTCAAAACTTTAAGGGTGATGGACTGATTACATCGTCTTCAAGTATCTTCTGCTTCTATCAACTTTTCTGTACTCGACTGAAGAAGCCTACTGTGTAGGCGAAACGTTTCGAAATAAAGATACCTAACTGTTGCATATGTGTCTTACCTAACATTCCCATATGCTGCATAAGTGTCTCAATTCTTCAACTTGTCGGTTTTCCAAACCATTCATCATAACCCTACAGGCTGCTCTGTATATTCGACAACACTCATGTTGTCAAACGTAAGACGAACATTCGTCACCACTAATGGCACGAAAGCTTATATTACGAAATATGCATTAAAATATCTCGCATCTCTTATCAGCTAAATCCTTACATGGCACAACGCTAGCAGTACCTGGGGGCCGCTGGCATGTTAGTACAGCAGCGGGGCAACCTCTACTGTAAAATATCCCCGACCGAACTGCACAAAAAAGAGGTGGGACACAAAGCGTGGATTTCACGGACTCCTGGACCCGCTCTCCCACACCTTTGTTCGACAACTTCCAAGAAGTCTGGAATCCGTTCTGCCTCTGGAACGGTCAAGACTGCCCGCTACCCTGGCTCCTCGTGTTCACTGCTATACACTGTCTCATCTCTCTCTCTCATGCCTATGACCAGTTTCGAGAGTTATCCTACACTCTTAGCTCATCCAAGTGTTCTCTTTAGTTACCTGGTCGACAACCTAAGTTCCTGTTTTTAAATATGTTAAGTTTTAGGATGTGTGATAAGCAATTAACTAGCCGCTATCATTAACGGGATTGATCTTGTGGTGCATAACAAGGTGCCAGCCTCCACAGGACCAGTACAAGGTACACAAAATATCTGCTGCCATTCTTAAGTTGGATATAGGATGCCCAATAAACTGGCTACTACTATCCACAGGAGGGATATGGAGTGCCCAACAGACTACCTACTACCTACTACCTACTACCCTCCTGCTGAGAGTAAGACACATGTGCAACATCTGGGTATCTTTATTGTAGACGTTTCGCCATCCAGTGGCTTTATCAATACAAATTCCAGGACATAACTTGAAGACAGTAGAACTATGTACAGAAGATGAGGTAATCAGTCCCTCAACCTAGGGGTAGGTGCGAACAGCACCATAGTCGGTATTATATACCATTCGTACACAACTACCCTCCTGCTACTGATACTTCTGAAGTCTACTCCATTTCCCGCTCCTCTTGACATCTACAATAATCTAGATAAATTGGCTGTTCTCTTTCTGACAGACATAATTAACAGAAAAGAAGTGATTATCTTGCCGACAGGTTCTCTGCTAGAACTATCAATCAGTCAGTTTATTCTCTATAAAGAATAAACTTGATTGATTGATTGATTGATAGTTCTAGCAGAGAACCTGTTAATTATTGTAATAAAGTTGGTAGAATTACCGACAATATGTAAAGTAAAACGACACAAGTGCAACTAATGTGACATTTTGAACATTAAAATGGTATAAAATACCGACAGATTGTTAGGTAAGACACATATGCAACAGTTAGGTATCTTTATTTCGAAACGTTTCGCCTACACAGTAGGCTTCTTCAGTCGAGTACAGAAAAGTTGATAGAAGCAGAAGATACTTGAAGACGATGTAATCAGTCCATCACCCTTAAAGTTTTGAGGTGGTCAGTCCCTCAGTCTGGAGAAGAGCATTGTTCCATAGTCTGAAACAATCATATTGTTTCATACTATGGAACAATGCTCTTCTCCAGACTGAGGGACTGACCACCTCAAAACTTTAAGGGTGATGGACTGATTACATCGTCTTCAAGTATCTTCTGCTTCTATCAACTTTTCTGTACTCGACTGAAGAAGCCTACTGTGTAGGCGAAACGTTTCGAAATAAAGATACCTAACTGTTGCATATGTGTCTTACCTAACATAATTCCCTTTATGCTTGGTGGGAGGCTGTTGAACAGTCTTGGGCCCCGGATACTTATGGTGTTTTCTCTTAGTGTACCAATGGTGCCCCTACTTTTCAAATGGGGGTATTTTGCCCAGTCTTTTACTTTTGTAGGGAGTGATTTCTGTGTGCAGATTCGGGATCATTCCTTCTAAAATTTTCCAAGTAGATTATGATCTCTCTCTCTCGCCTGTGTTCCAGTGAGTACAAGTCAAGTACTTCCAAGCGTTCCCAGTAGTTGAGGTGTTTGAAGGAACTTATTTGTGCAGTAAAGGTTCTCTGTACATTCTCTAGAACTTCAATTTCACCTGCTTTGAACGGAGATGTTAATGTACAGCAGTATTCCAGCCTAGAGAGAACAAGTGATTTGAAAACGATCATCATTAGCTTGGCATCTCTCGTTATGAACGTTCTCATTATCCATCCTATCATTTTCTTTGCACGTGCGATCGTGGCACTGTTGTGATCTTTGAAAGTGAGATCCTCTAACATTACCACTCCCAGGTCCCTCACATTCCTTTTCTGCTCTATTGTACTATATTCGATTGGTTAGAAAATTGAAGATCCATCTCCACACTTTATCAGTTATTCCTTTAGCACGTATTTTATGCGCTATTATGCCATGATTGAACTTTTCAAAGGCTTTTTGCAAAGTCTGTGTATATTACATTAGCATTCTGTTTCTCTTCCAGTGCATCTAAATCCATATCATGGTGATCCAGTAGTTGTGAGAGGCAGGAGCGACCTGCCCTGAACCCAAGTTGCCCTGGACTGTGCAGTTTTTGGGAATCCAAGGGGTTTGCAATCCTGCTTCTTAGCACTCTTTCAAAGACTTTTATGATGTGGGACGTTAGAGCTATTGGTCTATAGTTCTTAGCTACTGCTTTGCTGCCACCTTCATGCATTGTCGATCTTTAGACTGATTAGTGGCTCACTAAACACAGAGTCGTATTGGGATTTCAGTATCTCACTCATTTATTCGTAGCCATCTGTGTAAGTTCCATCTTGTCTGAGCAAGGGTCCGATAATAGATGTGGTTTTTGCCTTGTTTTTGGCATATAAAAAGATATATTTTGAATTTCTTTCGGTTTCACTAATCGCTTTAAGATCCTCCTGTCTTTCCTGGTTCCCGTAAGAGTCCTTTAACTTAGGTTCGATAGTTTCCACTTCCCTCGACAGCGTTTCCTTCCGTGTATCAGATAATCTAGCGTTCCTGAGGAGCTCAGTGATTCTTCGTCGTCTTCTGTAGAGGGAGCGTCTTTCTCTCTCCAGTTTACTTTTCTTCTTTCTTAAGGAAATATGCCTTGAACATACTTAATTGTCAGGAAGTTGATCCTTTCAAAA
>NW_027202134.1:0-3585 GCF_038502225.1 Cherax quadricarinatus
GATCCAGGGATGAGTATAGTTCCTAGTAACGTGCCTAGCATAGTGTCTAGTTCCTAGCATAGTGCCTAGCATGGTGCCTAGCATAGTGCCTAGCATGGTGCCTAGCAAGGTGTCTAGCATGGTGCCTATCACATTGACTAGCATAGTGCCTAGCATGGTGCCTAGGATGATGCCTAGCATGGTGCCTAGTATAGTGTCCAGCATGGTGCCTAGCATGGTGCCTAGCATGGTGCCTAGCATCGTGTCCAGCATGGTGCCTAGTATAGTGCCCAGCATAGTGCCTAGCATGGTGCCTAGCATGGTGCCTAGCATGGTGTCTAGCATGGTGCCTAGTATAGTGCCCAGCATGGTGCCTAGCATGGTGCCTAGCATAGTGCCTAGCATGGTGTCTAGCAGGGTGCCTAGTATAGTGCCCAGCATGGTGCCTAGCATGGTGCCTAGCATGGTGTCTAGCATGGTGCCTAGTATAGTCCCCAGCATGGAGCCTAGCATGGTGCCTAGCATGGTGCCTAGCATGGTGTCTAGCATGGTGCCTAGCATGGTGTCTAGCATGGTGCTTAGTATAGTGCCCAGCATGGTGCCTAGCATGGTGCCTAGCATGGTGCCTAGCATGGTGTCTAGCATGGTGCCTAGTATAGTGCCCAGCATGGTGCCTAGCATGGTGCCCAGCATGGTGCCTAGCATGGTGCCTAGCATGATGCCTAGCATTGTGCCTAGCATGATGCCTAGCATGGTGCCTAGCATGGTGCCTAGCATGGTGTCTAGCATGATGCCTAGCATGGAGCCAAGCATGGTAGCTAGCATAGTGCCTAGCATGGTGCCAAGCATGGTAGCTAGCATAGTGCCTAGCATGGTGCCAAGCACGGTAGCTAGCATAGTGCCTAGCATGGTGCCAAGCACGGTAGCTAGCATAGTGCCTAGCATGGTGCCAAGCATGGTAGCTAGCATAGTGCCTAGCATAGTGCCAAGCATGGTAGCTAGCATAGTGCCTAGCATGGTGCCAAGCATGGTAGCTAGCATAGTGCCTAGCATGGTGCCAAGCATGGTAGCTAGCATAGTGCCTAACTCACTAGTCCCAGTGATGTGAGCAATGGTCTGTACAAGTTGTATGATTTAGTATAGAAAGGTAATTATTATTATTATTATTATTATTATTATTATTATTATTACTATTATTATTATTATTATTATTATTATTATTATTATTATTATTATTATTATTATTATTATTATTATTATTATTATGCTGGTAAGAATAAAAATGGAGTTTAAGATGGAGGCAGTCAGGCATGGAGTATGACCTCCCTCTTCCTCCTCCTACGAAATTATTAACTTAAGTTCGGATAGAAAATCTGAAGACCTCTGTAAGTGCAGTTGAACGTAGAGAACCTATGAACGTGGCCCCAAGAGGTATTCACTCTATGTAGAGCTTTATCAAGTCATGTTTCACTCTGTGTAGAGCTTTATCAAGTTTCACTCTGTGTGCTTTATCAAGTTATGTTTCACACTGTGTAGAGTTTTATCTCTGTGTAGAGCTTTATCAAGTCATGTTTCACTCTGTGTAGAGCTTTATCAAGTCATGTTTCACTCTGTGTAGAGCTTTATCAAGTCATGTTTCACTCTGTGTAGAGCTTTATCAAGTCATGTTTCACTCTGTGTAGAGCTTTATAAAGACATCTTTCACTCTGTGTAGAGCTTTATCAAGTCATGTTTCACTCTGTGTAGAGCTTTATCAAGGCACGTTTCACTCTGTGTAGAGCTTTATCAAGCCATGTTTCACTCTGTGTAGAGCTTTATTTATCAAGTCATGTTTCACTCTGTGTAGAGCTTTATCAAGTCATGTTTCACTCTGTGTAGAGCTTTATCAAGTCATGTTTCACTCTGTGTAGAGCTTTATCAAGTCATGTTTCACTCTGTGTAGAGCTTTATCAAGTCATGTTTCACTCTGTGTAGAGCTTTATCAAGTCATGTTTCACTCTGTGTAGAGCTTTATCAAGTCATGTTTCACTCTGTGTAGAGCTTTATCAAGTCATGTTTCACTCTGTGTAGAGCTTTATCAAGTCATGTTTCACTCTGTGTAGAGCTTTATCAAGTCATGTTTCACTCTGTGTAGAGCTTTATCAAGTCATGTTTCACTCTGTGTAGAGCTTTATCAAGTCATGTTTCACTCTGTGTAGAGCTTTATCAAGTCATGTTTCACTCTGTGTAGAGCTTTATCAAGTCATGTTTCACTCTGTGTAGAGCTTTATCAAGTCATGTTTCACTCTGTGTAGAGCTTTATCAAGTCATGTTTCACTCTGTGTAGAGCTTTATCAAGTCATGTTTCACTCTGTGTAGAGCTTTATCAAGTCATGTTTCACTCTGTGTAGAGCTTTATCAAGTCATGTTTCACTCTGTGTAGAGCTTTATCAAGTCATGTTTCACTCTGTGTAGAGCTTTATCAAGTCATGTTTCACTCTGTGTAGAGCTTTATCAAGTCATGTTTCACTCTGTGTAGAGCTTTATCAAGTCATGTTTCACTCTGTGTAGAGCTTTATCAAGTCATGTTTCACTCTGTGTAGAGCTTTATCAAGTCATGTTTCACTCTGTGTAGAGCTTTATCAAGTCATGTTTCACTCTGTGTAGAGCTTTATCAAGTCATGTTTCACTCTGTGTAGAGCTTTATCAAGTCATGTTTCACTCTGTGTAGAGCTTTATCAAGTCATGTTTCACTCTGTGTAGAGCTTTATCAAGTCATGTTTCACTCTGTGTAGAGCTTTATCAAGTCATGTTTCACTCTGTGTAGAGCTTTATCAAGTCATGTTTCACTCTGTGTAGAGCTTTATCAAGTCATGTTTCACTCAGTGTAGAGCTTTATCAAGTCAAGTTTCACTCAGTGTAGAGCTTTATCAAGTCAAGTTTCACTCTGTGTAGAGCTTTATCAAGTCAAGTTTCACTCAGTGTAGAGCTTTATCAAGTCAAGTTTCACTCTGTGTAGAGCTTTATCAAGTCAAGTTTCACTCTGTGTAGAGCTTTATCAAGTCAAGTTTCACTCTGTGTAGAGCTTTATCAAGTCAAGTTTCACTCAGTGTAGAGCTTTATCAAGTCAAGTTTCACTCAGTGTAGAGCTTTATCAAGTCAAGTTTCACTCTGTGTAGAGCTTTATCAAGTCAAGTTTCAGCTTTATCAAGTCAAGTTTCACTCTGTGTAGAGCTTTATCAAGTCAAGTTTCACTCAGTGTAGAGCTTTATCAAGTCAAGTTTCACTCAGTGTAGAGCTTTATCAAGTCAAGTTTCACTCAGTGTAGAGCTTTATCAAGTCAAGTTTCACTCAGTGTAGAGCTTTATCAAGTCAAGTTTCACTCTGTGTAGAGCTTTATCAAGTCAAGTTTCACTCTGTGTGGAGCTTTATCAAGTCAAGTTTCACTCTGTGTGGAGCTTTATCAAGTCAAGTTTCACTCTGTGTGGAGCTTTATCAAGTCAAGTTTCACTCTGTGTGGAGCTTTACCAAGTCAAGTTTCACTCTGTGTGGAGCTTTATCAAGTCAAGTTTCACTCTGTGTGGAGCTTTATCAAGTCAAGTTTCACTCTGTGTGGAGCTTTATCAA
>NW_027202135.1:0-3583 GCF_038502225.1 Cherax quadricarinatus
TGACTCACAACAGTACTCACAAGAATGAATCAGCCTCCAGCATGACTCTGGGTTGTACACTGACTCACAACAGTACTCACAAGAATGAGTCAGCCTCCAGCATGACCCTGGGTCGTACACTGACTCACAACAGTACTCACAAGAATGAATCAGCCTCCAGCATGACTCTGGGTTGTACACTGACTCACAACAGTACTCACAAGAATGAGTCAGCCTCCAGCATGACTCTGGGCTGTACACTGACTCACAACAGTACTCACAAGAATGAGTCAGCCTCCAGCATGACTCTGGGTTGTACACTGACTCACAACAGTACTCACAAGAATGAGTCAGCCTCCAGCATGACTCTGGGCTGTACACTGACTCACAACAGTACTCACAAGAATCATGATGACTCTGGGTTGTACAGCCTCCAGCCTCCAACATGACTCTGGGTTGTACACTGACTCACAACAGTACTCACAAGAATGAGTCAGCCTCCAGCATGACTCTGGGTTGTACACTGACTCACAACAGTACTCACAAGAATGAGTCAGCCTCCAGCATGACTCTGGGTTGTACACTGACTCACAACAGTACTCACAAGAATGAATCAGCCTCCAGCATGACTCTGGGTTGTACACTGACTCACAACAGTACTCACAAGAATGAATCAGCCTCCAGCATGACTCTGGGTTGTACACTGACTCACAACAGTACTCACAAGAATGAGTCAGCCTCCAGCATGACTCTGGGTTGTACACTGACTCACAACAGTACTCACAAGAATGAGTCAGCCTCCAGCATGACTCTGGGTTGTACACTGACTCACAACAGTACTCACAAGAATGAGTCAGCCTCCAGCATGACCCTGGGTTGTACACTGACTCACAACAGTACTCACAAGAATGAATCAGCCTCCAGCATGACTCTGGGTTGTACACTGACTCACAACAGTACTCACAAGAATGAGTCAGCCTCCAGCATGACTCTGGGCTGTACACTGACTCACAACAGTACTCACAAGAATGAGTCAGCCTCCAGCATGACTCTGGGTTGTACACTGACTCACAACAGTACTCACAAGAATGAGTCAGCCTCCAGTATGACTCTGGGCTGTACACTGACTCACAACAGTACTCACAAGAATGAATCAGCCTCCAGCATGACTCTGGGTTGTACACTGACTCACAACAGTACTCACAAGAATGAGTCAGCCTCCAACATGACCCTGGGTTGTACACTGACTCACAACAGTACTCACAAGAATGAGTCAGCCTCCAGCATGACCCTGGGTTGTACACTGACTCACAACAGTACTCACAAGAATGAGTCAGCCTCCAGCATGACTCTGGGTTGTACACTGACTCACAACAGTACTCACAAGAATGAGTCAGCCTCCAGCATGACTCTGGGCTGTACACTGACTCACAACAGTACTCACAAGAATGAGTCAGCCTCCAGCATGACTCTGGGTTGTACACTGACTCACAACAGTACTCACAAGAATGAGTCAGCCTCCAGCATGACTCTGGGTTGTACACTGACTCACAACAGTACTCACAAGAATGAGTCAGCCTCCAGCATGACTCTGGGTTGTACACTGACTCACAACAGTACTCACAAGAATGAATCAGCCTCCAACATGACTCTGGGTTGTACTCTGACTCACAACAGTACTCACAAGAATGAGTCAGCCTCCAACATGACTCTGGGTTGTACTCTGACTCACAACAGTACTCACAAGAATGAATCAGCCTCCAACATGACTCTGGGTTGTACACTGACTCACAACAGTACTCACAAGAATGAATCAGCCTCCAGCATGACCCTGGGTTGTACACTGACTCACAACAGTACTCACAAGAATGAGTCAGCCTCCAGCATGACCCTGGGTTGTACACTGACTCACAACAGTACTCACAAGAATGAATCAGCCTCCAACATGACCCTGGGTTGTACACTGACTCACAACAGTACTCACAAGAATGAATCAGCCTCCAGCATGACCCTGGGTTGTACACTGACTCACAACAGTACTCACAAGAATGAGTCAGCCTCCAGCATGACCCTGGGTTGTACACTGACTCACAACAGTACTCACAAGAATGAATCAGCCTCCAGCATGACCCTGGGTTGTAAAATGACTCACAACAGTACTCACAAGAATGAATCAGCCTCCAGCATGACCCTGGGTTGTACACTGACTCACAACAGTACTCACAAGAATGAGTCAGCCTCCAGCATGACTCTGGGTTGCACACTGACTCACAACAGTACTCACAAGAATGAGTCAGCCTCCAGCATGACTCTGGGTTGTACACTGACTCACAACAGTACTCACAAGAATGAATCAGCCTCCAGCATGACTCTGGGTTGTACACTGACTCACAACAGTACTCACAAGAATGAGTAGCCTTTAACATGACTGTACACTGACTCACAACAGTACTCACAAGAATGAGTCAGCCTCCAGCATGACTCTGGGTTGTACACTGACTCACAACAGTACTCACAAGAATGAATCAGCCTCCAGCATGACTCTGGGTTGTACACTGACTCACAACAGTACTCACAAGAATGAGTCAGCCTCCAGCATGACTCTGGGTTGTACACTGACTCACAACAGTACTCACAAGAATGAATCAGCCTCCAGCATGACTCTGGGTTGTACACTGACTCACAACAGTACTCACAAGAATGAGTCAGCCTCCAGCATGACTCTGGGCTGTACACTGACTCACAACAGTACTCACAAGAATGAGTCAGCCTCCAGCATGACTCTGGGTTGTACACTGACTCACAACAGTACTCACAAGAATGAGTCAGCCTCCAGCATGACTCTGGGTTGTACACTGACTCACAACAGTACTCACAAGAATGAGTCAGCCTCCAGCATGACCCTGGGTTGTACACTGACTCACAACAATACTCACAAGAATGAGTCAGCCTCCAGCATGACTCTGGGCTGCACACTGACTCACAACAGTACTCACAAGAATGAGTCAGCCTCCAACATGACCCTGGGTTGTACACTGACTCACAACAGTACTCACAAGAATGAATCAGCCTCCAGCATGACTCTGGGTTGTACACTGACTCACAACAGTACTCACAAGAATGAGTCAGCCTCCAGCATGACTCTGGGTTGTACACTGACTCACAACAGTACTCACAAGAATGAATCAGCCTCCAACATGACCCTGGGTTGTACATTGACTCACAACAGTACTCACATGACATCTGGGTTGTACTCTGACTCACAACAGTACTCACAAGAATGAATCAGCCTCCAGCATGACTCTGGGTTGTACACTGACTCACAACAGTACTCACAAGAATGAGTCAGCCTCCAGCATGACTCTGGGTTGTACACTGACTCACAACAGTACTCACAAGAATGAGTCAGCCTCCAGCATGACTCTGGGTTGTACACTGACTCACAACAGTACTCACAAGAATGAGTCAGCCTCCAGCATGACTCTGGGTTGTACACTGACTCACAACAGTACTCACAAGAATGAGTCAGCCTCCAGCATGACTCTGGGTTGTACACTGACTCACAACAGTACTCACAAGAATGAGTCAGCCTCCAGCATGACTC
>NW_027202136.1:0-3563 GCF_038502225.1 Cherax quadricarinatus
TTGATGCAGTTACGTTGGTATAGTTATGTTGGTACAGTTATGTTGGTACAGTTATGTTGGTACAGTTGTGTTGGTACAGGAATGTTGGTACAGTTATGTTGGTACAGTTATGTTGGTACAGTTATGTTGGTACAGTTATGTTGGTACAGTTTTGTTGGTACAGTTATGTTGGTACAGTTATGTTGACACAGTTATGTTGGTACAATTATGTTGGTACAGTTATGTTGGTACAATTATGTTGGTACAATTATGTTGGTACAGTTATGTTGGTACAATTGTTGGTACATTTATGTTGGTACAATTATGTTGACACAGTTATGTTGGTACAGTTATGTTGGTACAGTTATGTTGGTACAGTTATGTTGGTACAGTTATATTGGTACAGTTATGCTGGTACAGTTATGTTGGTACAGTTATGTTGGTACAGTTATGTTGACACAGTTATGTTGGTACAATTATATTGGTACAGTTATGTTGGTACAATTATGTTGGTACAATTATGTTGGTACAGTTATGTTGGTACAATTATGTTGGTACATTTATGTTGGTACAATTATGTTGACACAGTTATGTTGGTACAATTATGTTGGTACAATTATGTTGACACAGTTATGTTGGTACAATTATGTTGGTACAGTCATGTTGGTACAGTTATGTTGGTACAATTATGTTGGTACAATTATGTTGGTACAGTGATGTTGGTACAGTTATGTTGGTACAATTATGTTGGTACAATTATGTTGGTACAATTATGTTGGTACAGTTATGTTGGTACAATTATGTTGGTACATTTATGTTGGTACAATTATGTTGACACAGTTATGTTGGTACAATTATGTTGGTACAGTCATGTTGGTACAGTTATGTTGGTACAATTATGTTGGTACAATTATGTTGGTACAATTATGTTGGTACAGTTGTGTTGGTACAGTTATGTTGGTACAGTTATGTTGGTACTATTATGTTGGTGCAGTTATGTTGGTACAGTTATGTTGGTACAATTATGTTGGTACAGTTATGTTGGTACAGTTATGTTGGTACAGTTATGTTGGTACAGTTATGTTGGTACAGTTATGTTGGTACAGTTATGTTGGTACAGTTATGTTGGTACAGTTATGTTGGTACAGTTATGTTGGTACAGTTATGTTGGTACAGTTATGTTGGTACAGTTATGTTGGTACAGTTATGTTGGTACAGTTATGTTGGTACAGTTATGTTGGTACAGTTATGTTGGTACAGTTATGTTGGTACAGTTATGTTGGTACAGTTATGTTGGTACACTGAGAACAGTCTCCATACAGCTGTCATAAGTCTCTCAGTACAGCTGTGATCAATCTCTCAGTACAGCTGTGATCAATCTCTCAGTACAGCTGTGATCAATCTCTCAGCACAGCTGTGATCAATCTCTCAGTACAGCTGTGATCAATCTCTCAGCACAGCTGTGATCAATCTCTCAGCACAGCTGTGATCAATCTATCAGTACAGCTGTGATCAATCTCTCAGCACAGCTGTGATCAATCTCTCAGTACAGCTGTGATCAATCTCTCAGTACAGCTGTGATCAATCTCTCAGTACAGCTGTGATCAATCTCTCAGCACAGCTGTGATCAATCTATCAGTACAGCTGTGATCAATCTCTCAGCACAGCTGTGATCAATCTCTCAGTACAGCTGTGATCAATCTCTCAGTACAGCTGTGATCAATCTCTCAGCACAGCTGTGATCAATCTCTCAGCACAGCTGTGATCAATCTATCAGTACAGCTGTGATCAATCTCTCAGCACAGCTGTGATCAATCTCTCAGTACAGCTGTGATCAATCTCTCAGTACAGCTGTGATCAATCTCTCAGTACAGCTGTGATCAATCTCTCAGCACAGCTGTGATCAATCTATCAGTACAGCTGTGATCAATCTCTCAGCACAGCTGTGATCAATCTCTCAGTACAGCTGTGATCAATCTCTCAGCACAGCTGTGATCAATCTCTCAGTACAGCTGTGATCAATCTCTCAGCACAGCTGTGATCAATCTCTCAGCACAGCTGTGATCAATCTCTCAGTACAGCTGTGATCAATCTCTCAGTACAGCTGTGATCAATCTCTCAGTACAGCTGTGATCAATCTCTCAGCACAGCTGTGATCAATCTATCAGTACAGCTGTGATCAATCTATCAGCACAGCTGTGATCAATCTCTCAGCACAGCTGTGATCAATCTCTCAGTACAGCTGTGATCAATCTCTCAGCACAGCTGTGATCAATCTCTCAGCACAGCTGTGATCAATCTATCAGTACAGCTGTGATCAATCTCTCAGCACAGCTGTGATCAATCTCTCAGTACAGCTGTGATCAATCTCTCAGTACAGCTGTGATCAATCTCTCAGTACAGCTGTGATCAATCTCTCAGCACAGCTGTGATCAATCTATCAGTACAGCTGTGATCAATCTCTCAGCACAGCTGTGATCAATCTCTCAGTACAGCTGTGATCAATCTCTCAGCACAGCTGTGATCAATCTCTCAGTACAGCTGTGATCAATCTCTCAGCACAGCTGTGATCAATCTCTCAGCACAGCTGTGATCAATCTCTCAGTACAGCTGTGATCAATCTCTCAGTACAGCTGTGATCAATCTCTCAGTACAGCTGTGATCAATCTCTCAGCACAGCTGTGATCAATCTATCAGTACAGCTGTGATCAATCTATCAGCACAGCTGTGATCAATCTCTCAGCACAGCTGTGATCAATCTCTCAGTACAGCTGTGATCAATCTATCAGCACAGCTGTGATCAATCTCTCAGTACAGCTGTGATCAATCTATCAGCACAGCTGTGATCAATCTCTCAGTACAGCTGTGATCAATTTATCAGCACAGCTGTGATCAATCTCTCAGTACAGCTGTGATCAATCTCTCAGTACAGCTGTGATCAATCTATCAGCACAGCTGTGATCAATCTCTCAGCACAGCTGTGATCAATCTCTCAGTACAGCTGTGATCAATCTATCAGCACAGCTGTGATCAATCTCTCAGTACAGCTGTGATCAATCTATCAGCACAGCTGTGATCAATCTCTCAGTACAGCTGTGATCAATCTCTCAGCACAGCTGTGATCAATCTATCAGTACAGCTGTGATCAATCTCTCAGTACAGCTGTGATCAATCTCTCAGTACAGCTGTGAACAGTCTCAGCACAGCTGTCAACCACTGTCAGATTTCTAATTTTCACTGAGTATTGGTCGATTTGTCGAGTTCTGTTTTCTCCAAGATGTTCTATTGTTCATCTTGTTCTATTGTTCATCTTGTTCTATTGTTCATCTTGTGTTCTATTGTTCATCTTGTTCTATTGTTCATCTTGTGTTCTATTGTTCATCTTGTTCTATTGTTCATCTTGTTCTATTGTTCATCTTGTGTTCTATTGTTCATCTTGTTCTATTGTTCATCTTGTGTTCTATTGTTCATCTTGTTCTATTGTTCATCTTGTGTTCTATTGTTCATCTTGTGTTCTATTGTTCATCTTGTTCTATTGTTCATCTTTTGTTCTATTGTTCATCTGTCTTGTGTTTTACTGTTCT
>NW_027202137.1:0-3555 GCF_038502225.1 Cherax quadricarinatus
TGTTCACACAATGCTTCCGTTTCCTTGTGACTTTTCGATGGGTTTAACGCTTTTAGTAACTTCAATATTTCTTCCTATATGTGCATATTATCAACTTTGTTTGCTAACTCACTCACCAGAGTTTTCGAGCATGATTCCTGTTTTCTCAGTGAATATCTCTTTATATCCTCTGTACGGTTTCCTGTATACATCTTTCGGTGTCTGCGAGTGTTCTTATCTTCCCTGGAACCAATTCAAGGCCGAGGGACTGATTACCTCTTTTTCTAGCTTTCTTCTTTGTGTTGGACTGATGAAGCCAATGTGTGGCGAAACGTTTCCTTAGTAAAGATTCACAAATGTTCCACAAGTGTCTCATTCTTTAACTTGTCAGTTTTCAGAATTATTGATCACACAGCTGGCTGGGTTTCCCACTTTGTGACTCTTTAGTAGATGACAGGAGCAATACACTTCGGTTGTACCAGATTTTAAGTAAAAAGCAAAGTTACTCAGACTTCTATCATTCTCTCCTACTTTCCATTGCCAGTCTCCCATTTCTACCCCTTTCTACCACCCTATCCACTACTTTCTCCGGCGACCTTTTATACCACTTTCTATACTACCCTCATGGTCACTTTCCCGTCATCCTCTAACTCATGATAAACCTTGATGGGACACGTTAGGCCTCCTGGCCACCTCAACAGCGCAACCAGAAGACAATAGAGCATCAAGAACCTCTTCATTAACTCGGTCAAATAAGGTGGAGGCGTGAGGGATCCTCTTGCACAGCGGATCAGATACCGTCTAAGGGACCGCGTCATCTATTGTGGGCCACGGTTTTCTGACCTTATAATTGTTTTTGTTTATGTTTGAGATGGAAGATGCTGATGGAGATTTATGACTGTCTGCATTAGGTGTGAAGCTATTCTTTCAGGACGGAGGGAAGGAAATTGGACTTTTGTTTTTTCCTGTATTTATTCCGAGGTTTAAATGCGATCTGTACTTCATAGGTTGGATTGCGTGCGGCCAGCAGTAACAGCCTGGTTGATCGGGCCCTGGTCGAGGGTCGGGCCGTGGGGGCATTGACCCCCGGAACACCCTTTCGTTTTACACTCACTTGGCAGGACGATAGTACCTCCCTGGGCGGTTGCTGCCTACCAACCTATATATACATACCTATATACATGCATACATGCATGCATACACACACACACACACACACACACACACACACACACACACACACACACACACACACACACACACACACACACACACACACACACACACACACACACACACACATGTATATACAACAGGCCTAGAATCGAATCGACATGTGCCTAGGACAAAATGGTAACTAACACACAGCTGTTGAATGGCGAATGTTCATGGCTCCTGTGATACTTACAGTATATATTTAAATAGAAGATACAGAAAGATAACTCTCCCTCTGAGTATCAACGAGAGAGAGAGAGAGACTGTCGAGTGGACCACTTAAATTTAGAGTCATTATTTCCAGTCACCGTATTTACAAAATATGCAACAGTCAGAAATCCTTAGAGAGTAAAACATTTCTGGCCAAACACACCATGGTGCACTGCGTCTGTTTACATTTACGATATATTTTCTTTGAAGGAATGTACCTTGGCCAAGATAAGAAGAAACACAGGAAATGGTAGAAGGTGGCAGAGAAGTTAAAGGAGAAGCAGGAAAATGAAGGGGAAAGATAGGGAGGTGAGATCAGGAGAACGATGCAAGGACGGGAGGTGAGGTCAGGGAGAACGAGGCAAGGACGGGAGGTGAGGTCAGGGAGAACGAGGCAAGGACGGGAGGTGAGGTCAGGGAGAACGATGCAAGGACGGGAGGTGAGGTCAGGGAGAACGAGGCAAGGACGGGAGGTGAGGTCAGGGAGAACGAGGCAAGGACGGGAGGTGAGATCAGGAGAACGATGCAAGGACGGGAGGTGAGGTCAGGGAGAACGAGGCAAGGACGGGAGGTGAGGTCAGGGAGAACGAGGCAAGGACGGGAGGTGAGGTCAGGGAGAACGAGGCAAGGACGGGAGGTGAGATCAGGGAGAACGAGGCAAGGACGTGAGGTCAGGAACTGGAGTGAGAGGTGTAGAAGGCAGTCAGGTTAATGGAGGCAGGGAGGTGGGTGGGGAAGCAAGTAGGGAAGAGAGGTAAAGAGAGAAGTAGGTAGGCAAAGACAGGGAGATGGAAGGTTAAGGGAGGAAAGGCAGAAGGGAAACAGACTGACACAACCAAGGGAGGTGCAAAGCAGAGTGGCTTGTCCAATTTTAACCTCTGTATAAAAGCTACTTTTTCTTAATCGTCTCAGAGCCGCCCAGCAACCTGCCAGAAGTACTTGTAACTATGACCAAGCCTGGTAACTGCATCATCATTTAGTCTGTGTGTCTTCCAAACTACCAGAAAAGCTTTTAACCAAGCCTGACTCTGGCTACATCAACATCAGTCAGTCTGTTCGTCCCCCAAACTGCCACAAGTACTTGTAATCAAACCCAAGCCTGGCTACTACGTCATTCAGTCTGTTCGTCTCCCAAACTGCCACAAGTACTTGTAATCAAGCCCAAGCCTGGCTACTACGTCATTCAGTCTGTTCGTCTCCCAAACTGCCACAAGTACTTGTAATCAAGCCCAAGCCTGGCTACTACGTCATTCAGTCTGTTCGTCTCCCAAACTGCCCCAAGTACTTGTAATCAAGCCCATGCCTGGCTACTACATCATTCAGTCTGTATCTCCGAAACTGCCACAAGTACTAGTAATCAAGCCCAAGCCTGGCTACTACATCATTCAGTCTGTATCTCCCAAACTGCCCCAAGTACTTGTAATCAAGCCCAAGCCTGGCTACTACATCATTCAGTCTGTATCTCCGAAACTGCCACAAGTACTAGTAATCAAGCCCAAGCCTGGCTACTACATCATTGAGCCTGTATCTCCCAAACTGCCCCAAGTACTAGTAATCAAGCCCAAGCCTGGCTACTACATCAGTTGCTCCGTACACATGTTCATCTCCATTCATGTTTTTATATTAAGTTACAGATTTATTCAAGACTTCTCAGGAACCCAACAAAATCCTCAACTTTTACTACGCTGATTTTTTTTTTCTAAGTTTGTTGTCGGTGGCAGAAACACTTTTAAAGGTTTTTATAAGTGTTTCACAGACGTTCAGTTCATTTCTACTCAATTCGTAATGGGGTTTAAGTACTTAATTTGAAAATAGTCAGTCTAAATTGGTATCTCGTATTGCACAACAGCGGTCCCCTGTACCACACTGCGCGCGATTGGAATAGTGCAGAGTGCGGCATAAGTTTATAATTAAATAATTGCATTGAAGATTAAAGAGAATTACAAGAGGTATTTACAAGATATGTGAAAAGTAATATCTTAATCTCTTCAATAAAAAAAGTAAATTAGGGCATACACAGCCAAAACTAATTGAAATCGTCCACTATGAAACACCAACTTTTGTTATCTGAGAGAGACAGAACAGACTTATATCCTAAAATACACCAGCACACAGAGTTTGAAGCCGCTCAGATGTTGCATTATCAAGTTA
>NW_027202138.1:0-3540 GCF_038502225.1 Cherax quadricarinatus
CATGAACACCAAGCAAGGAACACCAGCCTCTCTGCTTGACTGGTAGCGCATGAACACCATGCAAGGAACACCAGCCTCTCTGCTTGACTGGTAGCGCATGAACACCATGCAAGGAACACCAGCCTCTCTGCTTGACTGGTAGCGCATGAACACCATGCAAGGAACACCAGCCTCTCTGCTTGACTGGTAGTGCATGAACACCAAGCAAGGAACACCAGCCTCTCTGCTTGACTGGTAGCGCATGAACACCATGCAAGGAACACCAGCCTCTCTGCTTGACTGGTAGTGCATGAACACCATGCAAGGAACACCAGCCTCTCTGCTTGACTGGTAGCGCATGAACACCATGCAAGGAACACCAGCCTCTCTGCTTGACTGGTAGCGCATGAACACCATGCAAGGAACACCAGCCTCTCTGCTTGACTGGTAGCGCATGAACACCATGCAAGGAACACCAGCCTCTCTGCTTGACTGGTAGCGCATGAACACCAAGCAAGGAACACCAGCCTCTCTGCTTGACTGGTAGCGCATGAACACCATGCAAGGAACACCAGCCTCTCTGCTTGACAGGTAGTGCATGAACACCAAGCAAGGAACACCAGCCTCTCTGCTTGACTGGTAGCGCATGAACACCATGCAAGGAACACCAGCCTCTCTGCTTGACAGGTAGTGCATGAACACCAAGCAAGGAACACCAGCCTCTCTGCTTGACTGGTAGCGCATGAACACCATGCAAGGAACACCAGTTTCTCTGCTTGACTGGTAGCGCATGAACACCATGCAAGGAACACCAGCCTCTCTGCTTGACTGGTAGCGCATGAACACCATGCAAGGAACACCAGCCTCTCTGCTTGACTGGTAGCGCATGAACACCATGCAAGGAACACCAGCCTCTCTGCTTGACTGGTAGCGCATGAACACCATGCAAGGAACACCAGCCTCTCTGCTTGACTGGTAGCGCATGAACACTATGCAAGGAACACCAGCCTCTCTGCTTGACTGGTAGCGCATGAACACCATGCAAGGAACACCAGCCTCTCTGCTTGACTGGTAGCGCATGAACACCATGCAAGGAACACCAGCCTCTCTGCTTGACTGGTAGCGCATGAACACCATGCAAGGAACACCAGCCTCTCTGCTTGACTGGTAGCGCATGAACACTATGCAAGGAACACCAGTTTCTCTGCTTGACTGGTAGTGCATGAACACATGAGAAGCGCCAGTCTCTGCTTGATTGTTAGTGGATAAGCACCTTGTAAGAAGTACCTTGTAAGAAGTACCTTGTTAGGTAAGACACATATGCAACAGTTAGGTATCTTTATTATGAAACGTTTCGCCTACACAGTAGGCTTCTTCAGTCAAGTACAGAAAAGTTGATAGAAGCAGAAGATACTTGAAGACGATGTAATCAGTCCATCACCCTTAAAGTTTTGAGGTGGTCAGTCCCTCAGTCTGGAGAAGAGCATTGTTCCATAGTATGAAACAATATATTGTTTCATACTATGGAACAATGCTCTTCTCCAGACTGAGGGACTGACCACCTCAAAACTTTAAGGGTGATGGACTGATTACATCGTCTTCAAGTATCTTCTGCTTCTATCAACTTTTCTGTACTTGACTGAAGAAGCCTACTGTGTAGGCGAAACGTTTCATAATGAAGATACCTAACTGTTGCATATGTGTCTTACCTAACAACCTGTCGGTATTTTATACCATTTTAATGTTCAAGAAGTACCTTGTAAGAAGTGCCTTGTAAGAAGTACCTTATAAGAAGTACCTTGTAGGAAGTACCTTGTAAGAAGTACCTTGTAAGAAGTACCTTGTAGGAAGTACCTTGTAAGAAGTACCTTGTAAGAAGTACCTTGTAAGAAGTACCTTGTAGGAAGTACCTTGTAAGAAGTACCTTGTAAGAAGTACCTTGTAAGAAGTACCTTGTAGGAAGTACCTTGTAGGAAGTACCTTGTAAGAAGTACCTTGTAAGAAGTACCTTGTAAGAAGTACCTTGTAAGAAGTACCTTGTAAGAAGTACCTTGTAAGAAGTACCAGTCTCTGCTCGACTCGTCTAGTTCCTAAAGAATTTTCCACCTCTGCCTTTCAGAGTAAACTTCCATTACAGACATCTCCTGTGTATAAGAAAGAAAGGCAGGGAGGTGTGCTGGCAGCTGCTGCCTTTCTTGCTCTCTTAACCACTGATTCAGGACTATCTTCCTGCAGCAGGTCCTGGAGCTAGTGCACAACACTCTTAAACACCGTTAGGCTAGCAGCAGGTCCTGGAGCTAGTGCACAACACTCTGAAACACCGTTAGGCTAGCAGCAGGTCCTGGAGATAGTGCACAACACTCTGAAACACCGTTAGGCTAGCAGCAGGTCCTGGAGCTACTGCACAACACTCTGAAACACCGTTAGGCTAGCAGCAGGTCCTGGAGATAGTGCACAACACTCTGAAACACCGTTAGGCTAGCAGCAGGTCCTGGAGCTAGTGCACAACATTCCTTCTACTAGTTTTATAAACAGATACGCAGACGAAAGGTACACTAGCATAGTTCTATATAAAAATACAAAGGTCTGACATTCCTCATTATTTTCTCCAAAACTCCCCCCCCCCCTCTCCCAAAAATAATGGCGATCGTATCCGACTGATTAAAAAAAACAAATTAAGGAGCACAGGGGTAGATTTAGCCAAAACAATTAGGTTCTGTTGTCTGTTGTTTTCCCCCGTTGGCCGTTAACCACTTGCCCTCCATGGCAATTAACTCCGTAGCAGTCATAATACCGTCCTCTGTTGGGAAGTAAATGGTAGAAAATAACTTATACCCGGCCATTCTAAAGTGCCAGTCAACTTTATTTCTCTGGCTTTTTTCTTTCCACTGCTTTCAGTCTCCTGTTGTAAACTGTCGAACATTCTGATAGTTCCTCAGCTGTATTTTGTTTTGGTGGGAAGAAATAACTCTAAAAATGAAAACACTAGTGGTTAAGATTATTAAAGTAATTGACTCTCTGAAATTACCACTGTGAAATAAATAATAGCGAAAATGTCTTAGCATGCCTGGGGCCAGGAGCTATGAGTCGACCCCTCCAACCACAAATAGGTGAATAACACACACACACACACACACACACACACACACACACACACACACACACACACACACACACACACACATAACAGGAAAGGCACTGCAATGGATCAGAGAATATCTGACAGGGAGGCAACAACGAGTCATGGTACGCGACGAGGTGTCAGAGTGGGCGCCTGTGACAAGCGGGGTTCCACAGGGGTCAGTCCTAGAACCTGTGCTGTTCTTGGTATATGTGAACGACATAACGGAAGGGATAGACTCAGAAGTGTCCTTGTTTGCAGATGATGTGAAGTTAATGAGAAGAATCAAATCGGACGAGGATCAGGCAGGACTACAAAGAGACCTGGACAGGCTACAAGCCTGGTCCAGCAACTGGCTCCTTGAATTTAACCCTGCCAAATGCAAAGTCATGAAGATTGGGGAAGGGCAAAGAAGACCGCAGACACAATATAGTTTAGAT
>NW_027202139.1:0-3519 GCF_038502225.1 Cherax quadricarinatus
TATTAGGAGATGTACCGCCTATTACGACCAAGAAACACTATTAGGAGAGTTCCAGCTTATTACGACCAAGAAACACTATTAGGAGAGGTACAGCTTATTACGACCAAGAAACACTATTAGGAGAGGTCCAGCTTATTACGACCAAGAAACACTATTAGGAGAGGTACAGCTTATTACGACCAAGAAACACTATTAGGAGAGGTCCAGCTTATTACGACCAAGAAACACTATTAGGAGAGGTACCGCTTATTACGACCAAGAAACACTATTAGGAGAGGTACTGCTTATTACGACCAAGAAACACTATTAGGAGAGGTACCGCTTATTACGACCAAGAAACACTATTAGGAGAGTTCCAGCTTATTACGACCAAGAAACACTATTAGGAGAGGTACAGCTTATTACGACCAAGAAACACTATTAGGAGAGGTACAGCTTATTACGACCAAGAAACACTATTAGGAGAGGTACAGCTTATTACGACCAAGAAACACTATTAGGAGAGGTACAGCTTATTACGACCAAGAAACACTATTAGGAGAGGTACAGCTTATTACGACCAAGAAACACTATTAGGAGAGTTCCAGCTTATTACGACCAAGAAACACTATTAGGAGAGTTCCAGCTTATTACGACCAAGAAACACTATTAGGAGAGGTACAGCTTATTACGACCAAGAAACACTATTAGGAGAGTTCCAGCTTATTACGACCAAGAAACACTATTAGGAGAGGTCCAGCTTATTACGACCAAGAAACACTATTAGGAGAGGTACAGCTTATTACGACCAAGAAACACTATTAGGAGAGGTCCAGGTTATTACGACCAAGAAAGGTACAGTTTATTAGTTAGGAGAGGTACAGCTTATTAGGTACAGCTTATTACGACCAAGAAACACTATTAGGAGAGTTCCAGCTTATTACGACCAAGAAACACTATTAGGAGAGGTACAGCTTATTACGACCAAGAAACACTATTAGGAGAGGTACAGCTTATTACGACCAAGAAACACTATTAGGAGAGGTACAGCTTATTACGACCAAGAAACACTATTAGGAGAGGTACAGCTTATTACGACCAAGAAACACTATTAGGAGAGTTCCAGCTTATTACGACCAAGAAACACTATTAGGAGAGGTACAGCTTATAACGACCAAGAAACACTATTAGGAGAGGTACAGCTTGTAACGACCAAGAAGAAACACTATTAGTACGACCAAGAAACACTATTAGGAGGTCCAGCTTATTACGACCAAGAAACACTATTAGGAGAGGTACAGCTTATTAACGACCAAGAAACACTATTAGGAGAGGTACAGCTTATTACGACCAAGAAACACTATTAGGAGAGGTATTACGACCAGCTTAGCTTAACGACCAAGAAACACTATTAGGAGAGGTCCAGCTTATTACGACCAAGAAACACTATTAGGAGAGGTACAGCTTGTAACGACCAAGAAACACTATTAGGAGAGGTACAGCCTATTACGACCAAGAAACACTATTAGGAGAGTACAGTACGACCAGCTTATTACGACCAAGAAACACTATTAGGAGAGGTACAGCTTTTTACGACCAAGAAACACTATTAGGAGAGGTCCAGCTTATTACGACCAAGAAAGACTATTAGGAGAGGTACAGCTTATTACGACCAAGAAACACTATTAGGAGAGGTCCAGCTTATTATTACGACGAAACACAAGAAACACTATTACGGAGAGAGGTACAGCTTATTACGACCAAGAAACACTATTAGGAGAGGTACAGCTTATTACGACCAAGAAACACTATTAGGAGAGGTCCAGCTTATTACGACCAAGAAACACTATTAGGAGAGGTACAGCTTATAACGACCAAGAAACACTATTAGGAGATATTAGAGAATTTTATAATGATGAAAAAAATTTATACAAATGGTAAAAATTTACGCCAATAAAAAAAAATTTGTACTGCTGAAAAATTTGTATAATAATTTCATAGGGAATGTATAAAATATAACAAGAATAAAAAGTATATGATGCTTGGCTAAAATAACACACAGATACAGACACACATGCGCGCGTGTGCACCCTGGTCACCTCCTGACCATGGTCTGGTAGTTTACTCTCTAAACTGACTCTAACCAGAAATAGTTGTAAGCTTGATATTCAAAGGGAGAGGGGTGGGGCAGCCTTTCTTTCTATTGTTTGATTGTTCACACACACACTTTATTTGTTAACACTCTTATTAATTGAACTAATATTTTTATTATTACTTTTTATTATAAGGAAGTCCTTGTCAGTCGGGGCCCTCCGGCTGGGGGGCCACTACCTGGTTGGGGGCCTCTGGCAGGGGGGCCCTGTAGTTGCCTTCTTTATAAATCCGGCGCTGCTTTTAACTTCTGAAGCAAAATTATATGTTCATAAAATACTTTATAACACATATAATTAGCAATAACTACTAATTGTTATTTGTGGTGGATCACTTACCATCACTTTTCTTATGTTCCTTAAACTAACTGTCCTGTCGTGTCATTTTATAGCCATTCCTCGATTTTTTATCCACTAAAAATTTTAGGGAAGGGTAAAGCACGTCTTGTGTGCCAGGGGCTTGGACTTCCAGCAAGCATGCATGAGCGTATTGGATAGAAGTAAATGGAAGCAAATGTTTTTTAATACTTGTCGTGGTGTTGGAGTGTGAGCAAAGTAACATTTATGACGGGCTTGAGGGAAACCAGCAGGCCGGACTCGCGTCCTGGAGATGGGAAGTACAGTGTCTGCACTATGAAGGACGGGTGTTAATGTTGCAGATTTATAACTGTAGTGTAAGCGCACCTCTGGCAAGGCAGTCATGGTGTGAGTGATTAAATTTTTTAAACCTAAATGCTAACAAAAGCATTTCAGTTTATACGTATTATTATTATTGAAATTATCAAAAGAACCTCTAAACCTACAAGAGTTATACAGCGCAGAAGTTTTTACATAAACATCGTTTGATTTTCATCTTCTCTTCGCCTTCTCTTCGCCTCTTACTATTTTTCGCCATTGTATCCTCACTTTGGTTTTCTCTTCGCCTTTTGCCCTTTTTCGCCATAGTATCCTCATTCTTGTCTTCTCTCTTCCTTTTTAATGTCCTTCTTTGGGGAATTCTGACGTGTTTTTTCTAAGGCATGAAGGGATGTTGATGGTGGGCTGGTAACAGGTTCCCTTCACCGTGAAGGACTGCTGGTGATGGGGACGGCTCCCTTCTCTTGTAGCTTTTCCAAAATATTTACCAGCTAACCAATGCTCATTCTTTCCATAGGGTTTAATGCCCTCGAATTCTCAAGCCATATATTGACTTCCCTGGGAGTTATAATTCAGTAATACAATACTTACATTGCAATCATACAAGCTAAGTTTGCAGCATCCACCATGTCACCAGTCACTTCTGTCAGTGACCTTGTTTTCTTTGATTTCAGCGAAACCAAAGTCTATCAGCGTCGTCTGTAGACCTTCAGGCGTTTCGATAATACAGACATTTTGACCATAAATATCATTG
>NW_027202140.1:0-3475 GCF_038502225.1 Cherax quadricarinatus
GGTCACCTTTCCACACTGAGAGAAGAGTATTCGCAGCCACACTGGTGCTGGGAAAACACACACACATACTATAACTACAAAAATACATCTAAAAGAGATGAAATTTAAATAAAATAAAAATTATTTGCGCAAATCATCCACACTAGGGAAATTTAGTTCATTTACAAGCATGGAACAGTTTTGCTTTAGATCATCAGCGCATTTACAGGCTAAAATCTCGTTTCTTACCTCTGCTCATTTATAGGCATAAAACTGTTATTATACTTCAGTATAATTACATGTTAATAAATGTTTTTCGTCGCCAATTAATTTACAAGCTAAGAGACTTTGTATTACTTCAGCTCGTTTACAGGATAAAACTACACTGTTTTAGCTCATTTGTTAAATATGAACTGTACCCACGAGGCCAGCATTCACTTCCCAAGAGACTGAGCAAACTGGATATTTCAGACTGGGTGATGGACCAGGCACCACGTGTAATCAGAGACATCAGATTGGTAAATAACCAGTAGCTAGTATGCTTAGTCCAAAGGAAAAGTCCACGGATAGCTAGATCTGGGATGGCTGGTGTCTAGGTGGATTCGACTGACAGGTGTTTAATTAGTGTCAAAGTAGAACCCTTTAATTGACAACACTCTTGATGAATGAAAGATGTGCTTGACAGAGGCTCCTTACTGCGCAAGTTGAAGTGGTAATATAGCCAAAGTTTATGCTGACTTTACAAGTACTATGTGGCAGCTGTGATTGACGGGTAATGCGCGGCTCCTTCAATAATGGATAATGCACACTAGAGATGGGGAACAAGCCACCAGTTAACAGGTTGTGAACATCATCAGTGAAATCGAATTTGAAAAGAAGCAGGAAGAATTCCTCTCAGGAAAGACCACAGACTACCATATGCCACCCCTTTTGTCATGTCTAATTATTCAGTGGCTCAATATTTAGAAATGAGGTCTATGTCTTACCAGATCTCAGAAACTTGAACTTATGAGTGTCATAGTGACTGACATTCCTATATGTCAAGAGCACTTAATGCTCATTATTGCCAGCAACCTAAGCCTAAAATAGGCCGGGCACTAGAGCTAAATAGTATGAATGCTCAAGTGCAGTCTCCTTGGAATCTAACACCATGTAGGAGGGACAGCTGCGTCCAGCAGGGAACGTACAAAAGGCCGTCCCTAATCCCTGACCTCTGATTTGAAGTATGTTCCAACATCCAGGCCAAGACAGGAGTGTTGGGAGTTTCGAAGACTTATTTAAGTTATTTCGTTGATTTCTGGACTCATAAGCAAGAATTTAAATCAATGGAGCGAACCGTGACCTCCTGGGTGTTACTCGTGTGTGTTTTAATTGAGTGCAATCACCTATAATGACTGGGTGACATTCAGATACGACAGATGCTATTCAATTAGCAGAACAAATCTTTCTGGGTGCCTTATGCTGACAATTTCTAGTCCTACTACTCTGAGTCTCAAGATAGACAAGACCTGGGGCACGTAAATCTATTTTCCCACTTTGTTAATTAAGTAGGGTACAATCCTTAATCTTGTGCAAGGTACGTAGGGACCTAATATAGGTATAGTGGTGTTGATTTGAAGATAAATGGGAGTCAGTCCCAGAGTGGGTAACTTGTAATTCACCACGTATGGCGTAAGAATCTTCGTGTCAACTCAATGCTCCACTCAGTGACTAAGTGTGCTGGGTTACTCTGCATTGTAATGGACCAGGTAATAGGTGTCATCAAGGGCATCACATTGGTATGTAGCCAGTGTTCTTGGTATGACAGCTCATTTGTGGAGGAAATAATCACCGGAATTCGGCACGGAGTTGCTGAACACCACAAATGAGGTAGTTGAAGTTCTATCAATAAAGATCGAGAACCAAAACCTAGTCATTGTGGTTGTATACTAGCCACCAGATGCAACCTCCCAACAGTTCAAGGAACAGCTACTGAAAATCGATTACTGTTTGGAAAACCTTCCAGCTCCATCCCCAAACATCTTACTGCTTGGTGATTTCAACCTAAGGCATACAAAATGGAAGAATGTAGCAAATAATGTTATAGCTGAAACAATCCCCGGAGGTAGCGCAGATGAAAGGTCACACACACATGAGCTACTAAGTCTCTGCGAAAAACACACCTTAAGCCAGCAGATAGTGGAGCCAACAAGACTAGAAAACACACTTGACCTTATCTTCACAAATAATGAGGACCTGATAAGAGACATAAGAATATCAAAACCAACTAATTCCGATCACAATCTAATCGAAGTCCAGACGTACATGCATAGGGGTCCTGAACAACAGAATGCATGTACCTGTGAAGGTGTCTTCACAAAATACAATTTCAACAACAAGAACATCAACTGGGACCAGGTAAACCATGTCCTAAACGAAACATGTTGGGAAGATGTCTTAAATGACATGGATCCAAACCAGTGCCTTGAAAGGATCAACTTCCTGGTAGCCGAAGCATGTCCTAGGCATATTCCCCTAAGAAAGAAGAAGAGCAGGAGTAAACTGGAGAGAAAAAGACGCTCCCTCTACAGAAGACGACGAAGAGTCACTGAGCTCCTCAGGAGTGCTAGAATATCTGATACACGAAAGGAGGCGCTGACCAGGGAAGTGGAAACTATCGAACTTAAGCTAAATGACTCTTACAGGAACCAGGAGAGGCAGGAGGAGCTTAAAGCTATTAGTGAAATTGAAAGAAATTCAAAATATTTCTTTTCATATGCCAAAAACAAGGCAAATACCACATCTAGTATCGGGCCCTTACTCAGACAGGATGGGACTTACACAGACGACAACAAAGAAATGAGTGAAATATTGAAATCCCAGTACGACTCTGTGTTTAGTGAACCACTAATCGGTCTGAGGATCGACGACCCAAATGATTTCTTCATGAATGAGCCTCAAAACTCCATAAATGTATGCCAGATTTCCGACATTACCCTAACTCCGATAGATTTCGAAAAAGCCATTGACAATATGCCTATGCACTCAGCCCCGGGCCCAGACTCGCGGAACTCTGTTTTCATTAAGAACTGCAAGAAACCCCTCTCGCGTGCCCTAAGTACACTATGGAGGAGGAGCTTGGACATGGGTGAAATTCCACAGTCACTTAAAACAACGGATATAGCCCCACTCCATAAAGGTGGCAGCAAAGCATTAGCTAAGAACTATAGACCAATAGCTCTGACATCCCACATCATAAAAATCCTTGAAAGAGTGCTAAGAAGCAGGATTGCAAATCACCTGGATTCCCAAAATCTGCACAATCCAGGGAAACATGGGTTCAGGGCAGGTCGCTCCTGCCTCTCACAACTACTGGATCACTATGACATGGCCTTGGATGCACTGGAAGAAAATCAGAATGCAGATGTAATATACACAGACTTTGCAAAAGCATTTGACAAATGCGATCATGGCGTAATAGCCCATAAAATACGTGCTAAAGGAATAACTGGGAAAG
>NW_027202141.1:0-3435 GCF_038502225.1 Cherax quadricarinatus
AGGGGCACTCACTCACAGGCAATTACACTGGTGGGCCAGGCAGTGTGGGTTGGTACCATGGGCAGGGGCACTCACTCACAGGCAATCACACTGGTGGGCCAGGCAGTGTGGGTTGGTACCAGGGGCAGGGGCACTCACTGTCAGGCAATCACACTGGTGGGCCAGGCAGTGTGGGTTGGTACCAGGGGCAGGAGCACCCACTCCTAGGCAATCACTGATGGGCCAGGCAGTGTGGGTTGGTACCAGGGGTAGGGGCACTCACTCCCAGGCAATCACACTGGTGGGCCAGGCAGTGTGGGTTGGTACCAGGGGCAGGAGCACCCACTCCTAGGCAATCACTGATGGGCCAGGCAGTGTGGGTTGGTACCAGGGGCAGGGGCACTCACTCGCAGGCAATCACACTGGTGGGCCAGGCAGCGTGGGTTGGTACCAGGAGCAGGAGCACCCACTCCTAGGCAATCACACTGGTGGGCCAGGCAGCGTGGGTTGGTACCAGGGGCAGGAGCACCCACTCCTAGGCAATCACACTGGTGGGCCACACAACGTGGGTTGGTACCAGGGGCAGGAGCACCCACTCCTTGGCAATCACACTGGTGGGCCAGGCAGCGTGGGTTGGTACCAGGGGCAGGGGCACTCCCAGGCAATCACACTGGTGGGCCAGTTAGTGTGGGTTGGTACCAGGGGCAGGAGCACCCACTCCTAGGGAATCACTGATGTTCCAGGCAGCGTGGGTTGGTACCAGGGGCAGGAGCACCCACTCCTAGGCAATCACACTGGTGGGCCAGACAACGTGGGTTGGTACCAGGGGCAGGAGCACCCACTCCTAGGCAATCACACTAGTGGGCCAGGCAAAGTGGGTTGGTACCAGGGGGCAGGAGCACCCACTCTAGGCAATCACACTGGTGGGCCAGGCAGCGTGGGTTGGTACCAGGGGCAGGAGCACCCACTCCTAGGCAATCACTGATGGGCCAGGCAGCGTGGGTTGGTACCAGGGGCAGGAGCACCCACTCCTAGGCAATCACACTGCTGGGCCAGGCAGCGTGGGTTGGTACCAGGGGCAGGAGCACTCACTCGGAGGCAATCACACTGGTGGGCCAGGCAGTGTGGGTTGGTACAAGGGGCAGGGGCACTCACTCGCAGGCAATTACACTGGTGGGCCAGGCAGTGTGGGTTGGTACCAGGGGCAGGGGCACTCACTCCCAGGCAATCACACTGGTGGGCCAGGCAGTGTGGGTTGGTACCAGGGGCAGGAGCACCCACTCCTAGGCAATCACTGATGGGCCAGGCAGTGTGGGTTGGTACCAGGGGCAGAGGCACTCACTCCCAGGCAATCACACTGGTGGGCCAGATAGTGTGGGTTGGTACCAGGGGCAGGAGCACCCACTCCTAGGTAATCACTGATGGGCCTGGCAGTATGGGTTGGTACCAGGGGAAGGGGCACTCACTCGCAGGCAATCACACTGGTCGGCCAGGCAGGAGCACAACCACTCCTAGGCAATCACACTGGTGGGCCAGGCAGTGTGGGTTGGTACCAGGCAGGGGCATCACTCCCAGGCAATCACACTGGTGGGCCAGGCAGCGTGGGTTGGTACCAGCGGCAGGAGCACCCACTCCTAGGGAATCACATTAGTGGGCCAGGCAAAGTGGGTTGGTACCAGGGGCAGGAGCACCCACTCCTAGGCAATCACACTGGTGGGCCAGGCAGCGTGGGTTGGTACCAGGGGCAGGAGCACCCACTCCTAGGCAATCACACTGGTGGGCCAGGCAGCGTGGGTTGGTACCAGGGGCAGGAGCACCCACTCCTAGGCAATCACACTGGTGGGCCAGGCAGCGTGGGTTGGTACCAGGGGGCAGGAGCACACACTCCTAGGCAATCACACTGGTGGGCCAGGCAGCGTGGGTTGATACCAGGGGCAGGAGCACCCACTCCTAGGCAATCACACTGGTGGGCCAGGCAGTGTGGGTTGGTACCAGGGGCAGGGGCACTCACTCGCAGGCAATTACACTGGTGGGCCAGGCAGTGTGGGTTGGTACCAGGGGCAGGGGCACTCACTCGCAGGCAATCACACTGGTGGGCCAGGCAGTGTGGGTTGGTACCAGGGGCAGGGGCACTCACTCCCAGGCAATCACACTGGTGGGCCAGGCAGTGTGGGTTGGTACCAGGGGCAGGAGCACCCACTCCTAGGCAATCACTGATGGGCCAGGCAGTGTGGTTTGGTACCAGGGGCAGGGGCACTCACTCGCAGGGAATCACACTGGTGGGCCAGGCAGCGTGGGTTGGTAGCAGGAGCAGGAGCAACCACTCCTAGGCAATCACACTGGTGGGCCAGGCAGCGTGGGTTGGTACCAGGGGCAGGAGCACCCACTCCTAGGCAATCACACTGGTGGGCCAGGCAGCGTGGGTTGGTACCAGGGGCAGGAGCACCCACTCCTAGGCAATCACACTGGTGGGCCAGGCAGCGTGGGTTGGTACCAGGGGCAGGAGCACCCACTCCTAGGCAATCACACTGGTGGGCCAGACAACGTGGGTTGGTACCAGGGGCAGGAGCACCCACTCCTAGGCAATCACACTGGTGGGCCAGGCAGCGTGTTTTGGTACCAGGGGGCAGGAGCACCCACTCCTAGGCAATCACACTGGTGGGACAGGCAGCGTGGGTTTGTACCAGGGGCAGGAGCACCCACTCCTAGGCAATCACTGATGGGCCAGGCAGCGTGGGTTGGTACCAGGGGCAGGAGCACCCACTCCTAGGCAATCATACTGCTGGGCCAGGCACCTTGGGTTGGTACCAGGGGTAGGGGCACTCACTCGCAGGCAATTACACTGGTGGGCCAGGCAGTGTGGGTTGGTACCAGGGGCAGGGGCACTCACTCACAGGCAATCACACTGGTGGGCCAGGCAGTGTGGGTTGGTACCAGGGGCAGGGGCACTCACTGTCAGGCAATCACACTGGTGGGCCAGGCAGTGTGGGTTGGTACCAGGGGCAGGAGCACCCACTCCTAGGCAATCACTGATGGGCCAGGCAATGTGGGTTGGTACCAGGGGCAGGGGCACTCACTCCCAGGCAATCACACTGGTGGGCCAGGCAGTGTGGGTTGGTACCAGGGGCAGGAGCACCCACTCCTAGGCAATCACACTGGTGGGCCAGGCAGTGTGGGTTGGTACCAGGGGCAGGGGCACTCACTCCCAGGCAATCACACTGGTGGGCCAGGCAGTGTGGGTTGGTACCAGGGGCAGGAGCACCCACTCCTAGGAAATCACTGATGGGCCAGGCAGTGTGGGTTGGTACCAGGGGCAGGAGCACCTACTCATAGGCAATCACACTGGTGGGCCAGGCAGCGTGGGTTGGTACCAGGGGCAGGAGCACCTACTCCTAGGCAATCACACTGGTGGGCCAGGCAGCGTGGGTTGGTACCAGGGGCAGGAGCACCCACTCC
>NW_027202142.1:0-3432 GCF_038502225.1 Cherax quadricarinatus
GTCCTCTCCTTTCCAACAGTCGTCTCCTTCCCAACAGTCCTCTCCTTCTCACAGGTCCTCTCCTTCCCACCAGTCCTCTCCTTCCCAGCAGTCGTCTCTTTCCCACCAGTCGTCTCCTTCCCCCCAGTCCTCTCCTCCCCACCAGTCATTTTCTTCGCACAAGTCCTCTCCTTCCCACCAGTCCTCTCCTTCCCACAATTCCTCTCCTTCCCACCAGTCCTCTCCTTCCCACCAGTCCTCTCCTCTGCACCTCTCCTCTCCTTCACTCCAATTCTCTCCTTCCCACCAGTCCTTTCTTTATCACCAGTCCTCTCCTTCCCACTAGTTCTCTCCTTCCCACCATTCTTCTCCTTCCCACTAGTACTCTCCTTCCCACCAGTCCTCTCCTTCCCAACAGTTCTACTTCCAACCAGTACTCTAATTCCCACGAGTCCTCTCCTTCCCACCAGTCCTCTCCTTCCCATCAGTCCTCTCCTTCCCACAAGTCCTCTCCTCCGCCTTCCCAGAAGTCCTCTCCTTCCCAACAGCCCTCTCCTGCCCACCAGTCCTCTCCTTCCCACCGGTCTTCTGCTTCCCATCAGTCCTCTCCTTCCCACAAGTCCTCTCCTCCGCCTTCCCAGAAGTCCTCTCCTTCCCAACAGCCCTCTCCTGCCCACCAGTCCTCTCCTTCCCACCGGTCCTCTCCTTCCCACTCGTCCTCTCCTTCCCACTGGTCTTCTTGCCAACAGTCCTCTCCTTGCCACCAGTCCTCTCCTCCGCACCAGTCCTCTCCTTCCCACCACTTATCTCCTTCCCACTAGTCCTCTTTTTCCCACCAGTCCTCTCCTTCCCACCAGTGTACTCCTTCCCACCAGTCCTCTCCTTCCCACCAATCCTCTCCTTCCCACCAGTCATTTCTTTCCAACCAGTTCTCTCCTTCCCACCAGTCCTCTCCTTCTCACATGTCCTCTCCTTCTCACCAGTCCTCTCCTTCCCACCAGTCCTCTCCTTCCCACCAGTCATCTCCTTCACAAAAGTCCTCTCCTTCCCACAAGACCTCTCCTTCCCACCTGTCATTCCCTTGCCTCCTGTCTTCTCCTTCGCACCAGTCATTTCCTTCCTACCAGTCATCTCTTTCCCACCAGTCTACTCCTTACCAACAGTCCTCTCCTTCCCACCAGTCATTTCCCACACTCCAGTCCTCTCCTTCCCACCAGTCCTCTCCTTCGCACCAGTCCTCTCCTTCCCACCAGTCTTCTCCTTCCCCCAAGTCATCTCCTTCACACCAGTCGTCTCCTTCCTACTAATCCTCTGTTTCCGATCAGTCTTCTCCTTCCCATCAGTCCTCTCCTTATCTCGAGTCATCTCCTTCTCACGAGTCCTCTCTTCCCCACCAGTCATCTTCTTCCCACCAGTCCTCTCCTTCATACCAGTCCTCTGCTTCCCTCCAGTCGTCTCTTTCCCACCAGTCGCCTCCTTCCCCCCAGTCCTCTCCTTCCCACCAGTCCTCTCTTTCTCACAAGTCCTCTCCTTCCCACCAGTCCTCTCCTTCCCACCAGTCGTCTCTTTCCCACCAGTCGTCTCCTTTCCCCCAGTCCTCTGCTCCCCACCAGTCATCTTCTTCGCACAAGTCCTCTCCTTCCCACCAGTCCTCTCCTTCCCTCCAGTCGTCTCCTTCCCAACAGTCCTCTCCTTCCCCCCAGTCCTCTCCTTCCCTCCAGTCCTCTCCTACGCACCAGTCCTCTCCTTCCCACCAGTCCTCTCCTTCCGACCAGTCCTCTCCTTCCCACCAGTCCTCTCTTTCCCACCAGTCTTCTCCTCCGAACCAGTCCTCTCCTTCCCACCAGTCCTCTCCTTCCCACCAGTGTTCTCCTTCCCACCAGTCCTCTCCTTCCCACCAGTCCTCTCCTTCCCACCAGTCATTTCTTTCCCACCAGTTATCTCCTTCTCACAAGTTTCTCCTTCCCACCAGTCCTCTCCTTCCCATTAGCCATTTCCTTCCAACCAGTCCTCTCCCTCCCACCAGTCCTGTCCTTCTCACAAGTCCTCTCCTTTCCACCAGTCATCTCCTTCCCAAAAGTCATCTCCTTCCCACCAGTCATCTCCTTCCCAAAAGTCATCTCCTTCCCACCAGTCCTCTCTTTCCCACCAGTCATCTCCTTCCAACCAGTCATCTCCTTCCCACAAGTCCTCTACTTAAAACCAGTCATCTCCTTCCCACAATTCATTTCCTTCCCCCAGTCCTCTCCTTCCCACCAGTCCTCTCCTTCCCACCAGTCCTCTCCTTCCCACCAGTCTTCTCCTTCCCACCAGTCTTCTCCTTCCCATCAGTCCTCTCCTTCCCACAAGTCCTCTCTTTCCCACCGGTCCTCTCCTTCTCACAAGTCCTCTCCTTCTCACCAGTCCTCTCCTTCACACCAGTCCTCTCCTTCCCACCAGTCATCTCCTTCACAAAAGTCCTCTCCTTCCCACAAGTCCTCTCCTTCCCACCTGTCATTCACTTGCCTCCTGTCCTCCCTATCGCACCAGTCATCTCCTTCCCAAAAGTCCTCTCCTTCCCACCAGTGTTCTCCTTCCCACCAGTCCTCTCCTTCCCACAAATCCTCTCCTTTCCACCAGTCATTTCCTTCCAACCAGTCCTCTCCTTCCCACAAGTCCTCTCCTTCTCACCAGTCCTCTCCTTCCCACCTGTCCTCTCCTTCCCACCAGTCATCTCCTTCACAAAAGTCCTCTCCTTCCCACAAGTCCTCTCCTTCCCACCTGTCATTCCCTTGCCTCCTGTCCTCTCCTTCGCACCAGTCATCTCTTTCCCACCAGTCATCTCTTTCCCACCAGTCTTCTCCTTACCAACAGTCCTCTCCTTCCCACCAGTCCTCTCCTTCCCACCAGTCCTCTCCTTCGCACCAGTCCTCTCCTTCCCACCAGTCTTTTCCTTCCCACCAGTCATCTCCTTCCAACCAGTCATCTCCTTCCCACCAGTCTTTTCCTTCCCACCAGTCATATCCTTCCAACCAGTCATCTCCTTCCCACCAGTCATTTCCTTCCCACCAGTTCTCTCCTTCCAACCGGTCCTCTCCACCCCACCAGTCTTCTCCTTCCCGCCAGTCCTCTCCATCGCGCCAGTCTTCTCCTTCCCATCAGTCTTCTCCTTACCCCAAGTCATCTCCTTCGCACCAGTCTTCTCCTTCCCACAAATCCTCTCCTTCCGATCAGTCTTCTCCTTCCCACCAGTCTTCTACTTACCCCAATCATCTTCTTCCCACCAGTCCTCTCCTTCCCACCAGTCCTCTGCTTCCCACCAGTCGTCTCTTTCCAACCAGTCGCCTCCTTCCCCCCAGTCCTCTCCTTCCCACCAGTCTTCTCCTTCTCACAAGTCCTCTCCTTCCGACCAGTCCTCTCCTTCCCAGAAGTGTTCTCCTTCCCACAAATCCTCTCCTTCCCACCGGTACTCTC
>NW_027202143.1:0-3422 GCF_038502225.1 Cherax quadricarinatus
GGTCTGTAGTTGCTGATTTTTGCTCTGCTCTTCTTTTTGTGAACAGGGACTACATTTGCCTCTTTCCATAGGGCCATTTACACTGTACTAGGCAGTGCTGAAAGATGCGAGTTAGAGGTGCTGCTAGCTGGTCTGCACATATTCTCAGCAATCTTGGGCTCAACGTGTCTGGGCCCACAGCCTTTTCTTGGTCAAGCGATTTAAGAAGGAAATGCACCTCCTCCTGCCTTATTGTCACCACTGACAGTTTTGACACATTTCTTGCAGCTAGCCAAGGAGGGTCCCTTGCTGGATCAGGAACTTGCATTTTGGTAGCAAAGTGTTCAGCAAAGAGGTCCGCCTTCTCTTGACTACTAGTAGAGGTGGTCCCATCCTGTCGATTTAGAGGTGGAATAAGTTCATCAGGCAGATAACCTTGTCTGTCCTTGACCAGGGACCACCAGGTTTTGGAGCCTACCCTACCTGATGCTAGCTTTCTTTTAGTGTCCACCTCCCATTTAGCAATGGCCCACTTTTGAACGTCACCCATATGCCTACAGGCTTGCCTGTGCAAGTTCCTGTTATAGGTGGTAGGATGTCTCTTATACCTTCGCCATGCTTTGTACTTAGCAGTAGCAGCCTCTCTACAACGAAAGCCAAACCAAGGCTGATCTGTAGGCTTCGTCACATATTGCCGGTGAGGAATGTGTTCTTGTTGTAGATTAAGGATGTGTCCAGTGAAGGCTTTCACTTGGTTGTCAACATCCCCTTGGAGAAGAGCATTCCAATCGGTGGTGGCGAGCTCAGAGCAAAGGGCTGGCCAATTACCTCTTTCCCATAGCCAGGTTGTGCGTGTGGACTCCTCACCTCGTTCTGTTGGGATCTTAAGTGTCGTAAAAACAGCCTTGTGGTCAGACGATCCAACGTAGCCGAGGGGTTGACAAGTGACTATGCCTTCTGCCAGATCACTCACTACTGGGTCAAGGGAGGAGCCAGAGATATGAGTAGGGAAATCAACAAAGTTTCTCATGTCAAACACTGCAAGAAGGTCATCAAAGTCCCTCTGTATAAGGTGCTGGTTGAGGTCACCAACAATTATAATATGTTGACAGTTGTGTTGTAGCAGAAGGGAGTCAATATTTTCCATTAGGAAGTTGATGGGGTCTGCATGTTGCCACTGAGGTCTGTACATTGCACATGCTAGTACAGAGGTACTAGTGTTTATACAGAGCTTGAAGAACATCATTTCAAGATGTGTAGGGGTGGCAACATCAATGTGCTGGGCATGAACACTTTTAGAGAAGCACACAGCAACACCTCCTCCTTGCCCTTGCCTGTCTCTTCTCATCCATGAGGTGTAGCCAGCAATTCTTGCAAAATTTTCTGGAGTCCTGTCATCCAAAAATGTTTCAACAACAGCTATCATGTCGGGACGTCGAGTGTTCACAAAACTATGTGTGAGCTCTCCAACATTAGTAATGAAACCTCTAATGTTGGCCGACAGGATGCTGATAGACTGGCTCCTCATGATGAAGTGGTCAGCTTGAGGTGGTGGGTGTGTAGGGAATGTAAGGTGCCTGCCCTTGAGAGAGGTAGGGTACTGAGGCAGCTGCAGGGATGTAGGTCTGTGGTCTTGTATAAGGCACAATCCCACCTGCTGGGCTGGGATAGGAGTAGCTAAGTGGGTGACGTGTGAGAGTGTTCACCAATTCAGAGATCCTGCTGTTTGTTCTGAGAACAGGTCTCTAAACAGGTGGCCCTGTCTGTCAAGTTCCTTTTTCTTCCGACACTGGTCCTCCTGATGTCCTTTCTTGTAGCAGTAATTACACCTGGTATCTCGCAGGCAGTTGTTGGCAGTGTGCCCCTTCCGGTGACAGCGAGAGCACAGCCTAGGTGCCTGGGAGGGTGGACTAGGATTTGTTGCACCTCCTGTGTTTTGCAGATTTGTCCTCAGATTCTGCCGCTGGAACTGTGTTAGTGGAGGGTGAGACGGCTGTAGATGTCTTCCTCCTCCACGTCCTCTGCCCCGTCCTCTACCAGTTCTGACAGATGTGTCCCTGCTGTTCGTACTTTGGTGCAGTAGGTGATCAGGTGCAGTGATAGTTCTCTCTCTCTCTCTCTCTCTCTCTCTCTCTCTCTCTCTCTCTCTCTCTCTCTCTCTCTCTCTCTCTCTCTCTCTCTCTCTCTCTCTCTCTCTCTCTCTCTCTCTCTCTCTCTCTCTCTCTCTCTCTCTCTCTCTCTCTCTCTCTATCTCTCTCTCTATCTCTCTCTATCTCTCTCTCTCTATCTCTCTCTCTATCTCTCTCTCTCTATCTCTCTCTCTCAGTTAATGAGGAGCAAGTTACCTGTACACAAGACCAGCCTCTTAATTAGTCGAGGCAACACACTAATTAGGATGAAGTCATTAGGAAAAAAATCTTCGCTCATATCATTAGCGGGATTAGATATTGGAGCCTTCAAGAGCGTTTTTAATTCCCCCAAATTCCCCAGATAGTGGCATTTTCTACCTGGGTCTGAAAGGAAAATTGACTGGGGGGAATTGTATGCTGATGGTACTGGGGGAATTGTATGCTGATGGGACTGTGGGGAATTGTATGCTGATGGGACTGGGAGAATTGTGTGCTGATGGTACTGGGGGAATTGTATGCTGATGGGACTGTGGGGAATTGTATGCTGATGGGACTGGGAGAATTGTATGCTGATGGTACTGGGGGAATTGTATGCTGAAAGTACTGGGGGAATTGTATGCTGATGGGACTGCGGGGAATTGTATGCTGATGGAATTGGGGGAATTGTACGCTGATGGTGCTGGGGAAATTGCATGCTGATGGGACTCTGGGAAATTATATGCTGATGGTACTGGGGGAATTGTATGCTGATGGTACTGGGGGAACTGCATGCTGATGGGACTGCGGGGAATTGTATGCTGATCGAACTGGGGGAATTGTATGCTGATGGTAATGGGGGAATTGTATGCTGATAGCTGATGGGACTGGTGGAATTGTATGCTGATGGGACTGGGCTAATTATATGCTGATGTTACTGAGGGAATTGTTTGCTGATGGGCCTGGGGAAATTATATGCTGACGATACTGGGGGAATTGTATGCTGATGGGACTGGGGGAATTATATGCTGATGTTACTGGGGGAACTGTTTGCTGATGGAACTGGGGGAATTGTATGCTAATGGTACTGGGGGAATTGCATGCTGATGGAACGGGGAATTGTATGCTGAAGGTACTGGGGGAATTATATGTGGATGTTACTGGGGGAATTGTATGCTGATGATACTGGGGGAATTATATGCTGATGTTACTGGGAGAATTGTTTGCTGATGGGCCTTTGGGAATTGTATGCTGATGGTACTGGGGGATTTGTATGCTGATGGTACTGGGGGAACTGTATGCTGATGGTGCTAGGAGAACTGTATGCTGATGGTACTA
>NW_027202144.1:0-3397 GCF_038502225.1 Cherax quadricarinatus
AGAAGGGCTCGGACAGACTACAAAAGCTTGACGGTGTAAAAGTGGGAAACACTAGCGTCCTGCTGATGATACGAAAGAAGAGACTAATCATACCCCCGTCATAGAGTCTCAAAACTCCAGCCCGTCGCGTTCAATCCCGGCCGGGGGTATGGTTTGTTTGCAATCGTGTCATTACGATTTCTTGAGTCAAGAGACTAATTGTAGAAGAGACTTCGAATGGAACGCGTTACGTTAGAGTTTTTTCAAGCGCTTACTTATAATAATAATAATAATAATAATAATAATAATAATAATAATAATAACAATAATAACGTTATAAAGCACTATTTGGAGACAATATAGATTCTCCTCTAACATCTGTTGAACTTTGGAACTAAAATATCTTCTAAGATTGTCCGGTAAGACTTATTAAATTCACCTTTTCATTAAGGGAATATGAAAAATAAAAGTTTTTTAATAATCTCAGTTCGCACGAGTTTTTTTTTGGGTGAATATATCACTACTTTTTGCTATGCATTAAACATCTTGTAATGTTGAATTTCATTATTTCAATGATACTTGTATAAGTATTATATTGCTACGTTTAAAAAATATTATTCCGGCACATATTAGAGCATTACAGTATAGTGCCACATTAAAATATTAGTCTTGCTATTATCCAAGTATTTTATTGGCACTTGTCCTGGTATTATATTGGCACTTGTCCTGGTATTATAGTGGTACTTGTCCTGGCATTATATTGGCACTTGTCCAGGTTGGACAAGTGCCGGTTGGACAACCGAACACCAATATTACAATGGAGACAGATTTAACATATTGCAAAGTAGTTTAGGTGCTTCAGATTTGCCTGCAAAATGTGATGAAAGTTAGCTAGTATCCCTGAAGGATTATATACAGTTACACTCGCTGTCTGCCTTGAATATATTACCTGGTCGGCAGACAAAGATTCAGCAAGGGTATGTACATATACACCGAGAGGTGTGTATCTTTCAGAGCATATATGTATACTGGTTTCTATTTCACTATATATATACTGATAGATTTGCATCTGTCACTGTATATACACAGAGTGGTTTGTATTTCACAGTAAATATATAAGCAGAGAGGTGTGTATCACTTGGTGAATGTACAGTGAGAGATGTATATCTCTCATTGAATATACAATGCAAAATGTATATTCCCTATTTAGAGGATTCAAATATTCTTGACTGGTGGTATACAGGTGACATGAAACCTTAATGGCCCTCGTTTAGTCAATAACCTTCAAATCAGATAAACCAACCAACCCCTGCTATACCAAAAACAAGAAACAGCATCAGTCGACCAACAACCCATCTTTAATATTTCAAAAGGACAGGTGCAGGTAGGACCGTCGGGTGGATGCAGGCCAGGGTCTTCTCCGTGTGGTCAAGTCAGCTAAAACCCAGTAAGGTCACCTAAAACCCAACGTAGCATTCAAGTTTGCGTTAAGAAAGTACCTCTCAGTACCGAGTTTAACTGGAATCCACACACTACGGGAGTGATCCGCCCGCAAGGGCATGCACACCACAACAAAATATACGATTTTTAAACAAGCTCTGCCTCTTTTACAGGGTCCACTAAGCCCGGATACTCCTTTTGTCTCCCACCCAAACATTACCGGATAACATGTCCATTTCTCACTCAGTGTGTACTCTGAAGAAGACCTCAGACCAAGGCCAACTTATATTACAGATATATTACAGATTTACATTAAATATATTATTTCGTTCGCGTGAAGGTCTGACACACCATAACTCTAATTCTTCTGGTTGGCTGGAAAACTAGCAATTTAGTTTCAAGCCCCAAGATGCTAGTGTGTAGGAAATGTGTGCACAATATATATATATATATATATATATATATATATATATATATATATATATATATATATATATATATATATACATATGTGTGTGTGTGTGTGTGTGTGTGTGTGCTCGGTCTATATATCGCATCCCTTGCGGAAATGTTGCACAGCTGCTTCTCAACTATTTCACTGGCTCTAGCAAAGCTGGTACTGTAATAGCCCCATAACTCACAAGACATTCTAAATAATCACAATACTACTCCAAAAAATGGCCTCGTTATGGGACGAGAACGAAATTTTTGGTTGCTTCCTTTGTAAATGTCTGAGAGTAAACAAAGGTAGGCAGGCATCATGTTGCCTCTTCGTATTAGTAACAATTAATCTTTTTTTCTGTTTTATGAAACTTATATTCCAGGCCTCAAACACCTGAAAAATATTGTGAATTCTTTTATTTTATCTCTTTCCTCTTCTTTTTTACATGGCCGAACCTTTAAGATCATCTCTTGATGCTAGTAAAGGGATTTTGATTCAGAGGATTAGAATTTGTTGTTTAATAGCTTGATTTCATATCCATACCATACTAGTACTTCTCATTCTGCTCAAGAGTATGAGTAGTAGTCGACTGCATCTCGACACTCCCTCGGGAGCCACTGACTTGTCACCATCAGATTATGGTCCACGATAGGGAATTGTCCCTGGCGAATAATTATAATAATAATCTTTATTTCTACAAGTATTTGAAACGACTCATACAGACCTATCTGACATCAGTGATATAGTATATTGAAAGCCCCTGGTTATGAAGAGCATTTCGGGCAAATTAGGTTAATCTTATCCCCCAGGATGCGACCCACTGTAGTCGGATAACACACAGGTACCTACTTGCTGCTAGTTGAACAGGGACAGCAGGTGTAAGAAAACAACCCAAGTATTGGTCTCCAGCTCCTGGACATCTTGAGAGGGCTGAGCACTTAGCAGCTGTGGGACTTGACAATTTGGAAATTCACCTACTGTGCCTCTTTCCTGCATTGAAATAGAACTCTGAGATTATGGTATATGGAAGATATCTTTATGGGATCTCGCAGTGGCTGAGATAAATCTCTCTCTAAAATTTTACAAGAGATTCTCTATGTTAATGTCTTAATGTTTCGTGTAAAGTTACAAATCCTATTTTCTTCACTTATAGTTAGGCTAGAGTAGGTTAGGTTATGTTAGTAGAGATTACAATATCTCTTAATAAACGTGTCTCCTAAAGGGGGGCTCCAGGTTTAATTCATTAGATGAAGGTTTAATTCCTTGATTCGAGCCTGAATGCTTGCCATTCCTCCAGGCCCTGTAAGAACCCTACTGGTTTAGCGCTTCCGCCATATATGCAATAATAATAATAATAATAATAATAATAATAATAATAATAATAAATAAATAGAAATACGTATATTTAACCACAAATAGTGAAATTAAAAATACGGCCACGTTACGTCTACTATGATCAAAATTTGTACGACTGTCACTCGAGGTAAAAGAATATAGGTTGGAGGAGGAACAAGATGACCCAGCAGTGTAAGCCTG
>NW_027202145.1:0-3370 GCF_038502225.1 Cherax quadricarinatus
AAAAAATTTCTCCTCCTATTCCATGTGCTTTAATTTTCCTCAAAAGTCTCTGATGTGGGACCCTGTCAAAAGCCTTACTGAAGTCCATATACACAATATCATATTCATTACCATGATCTACCTCCTCAAATATCTTAGTGAAAAAAGTTTATAAATTCGTAAGGCAGGAATGCCCCTTTGTAAAACCATGCTGAGATTCGTTGATTAATTTATGCTTTTCAAGGTGGCTACGAACTGCCTCGGCAATTATTGATTCCATAAATTTTCCCACTATGGAGGTTAGGCTTATTGGTCTATAGTTCGAAGCTAAGGACCTGTCACCTGCTTTGAAAATAGGTATCACATTTGCCATTTTCCACTTATCTGGCACCATGCCAGTTTGTAGTGATATGTTGAAAAGATTAGCCAAAGGTGTGCTAAGCTCCTCTTTACATTCCTTTAGAACCCTTGCATACAGTTCATCAGGGCCTGGGGATTTGTTAGGTTTTAATTTATCTATTTGCCTAAGGACCATGTCACTTGTGACCCTAATAGTGCACAGTTTATTATCGTCCTGTTCTACATAATTTATCATTACTGGAATATCGCTGGTATCCTCCTGTGTAAAAACTGAGAGGAAGTATGTGTTAAAAATTCTACACATTTCCTTATCACTGTCAGTGAGCTGACCCGAGGAACTTTTGAGTGGGGGTATCTTGTCCCTGATCTTACTTCCGTATACCCGAAAGAATCCTTTTGGGTTAGTCTTCGATTGTCTTGCAACTTTAACCTCATAATCTCTTTTTGCTTTTCTAATTCCCTTTTTTATTTCTCTCTTTAACTGAATATATCGATTTCTTAATTGCCCCTCTCCTCTTTTGATTTGCCTATATATGCCTCTCTTTTGACCAATCAGATATTTTAATATATTGTTCATCCATTTAGGATCATTTTTGTTTGATCTGATTTCCCTATTTGGAACATAAGTTGACTGAGCAACTAGAACTATGCCCTGGAAAGCATCATATTGGCAACCATCACCACCTACCTGACCCTTAGTCAGGTCATTCCAGTTCAGCCCACCTAAGTAATTTTTCAGTCCTATGAAATCAGCCAAGCGAAAGTCAGGGACGGAGACTTGATTGCCATTATTAGGGGAATTCCATGATATATTAAAACTGAGTGATTTGTGATCACTTTCCCCAAGCTCATCATAACCTCAAGATTATTAATTAGTGTTTCCCTACTGGCAAGAACCAAGTCAAGGAGGTTATTTCCCCTAGTTGGCTCTGTCACAAACTGTTTTAAAAAACAATCCTGGATCGTATCAAGAAAGTCACCTGACTCTAAATTTCCTGTCAAATTGCTCCAGTCAATCTGTCTATAGTTGAAATCTCCCATTAGCACAACATTTTCGTATGTAGATGCCTTACGAATTTCGTCCCATAGAAGTTTACTGCACTCCCTATCAAGATTTGGGGCCCTGTAAATCACACCCAAAATTAGTTTTTCTCTGCCCTCGAGAAGCTGTAACCAAACAGATTCAGTGGCTGACGCTTCTAATTTAATATCTTGTCTAACACAACAATTTAAATTGTCTCTGGCATACATCGCTACTCCACCACATTTCCTGTTGACCCTGTCAGTGTGGAATAATTTATAGCCTTGTATGTGACATTCAGAGGGCATCTCTCTATCTTTCAGATTGAGCCAGGTCTCTGTTATAGCAATAATATCTATGTTTCCTGCACTTGCAATTAATCTTAGCTCATCTATCTTATTTCTTACACTCCTGCTATTAGTATAGTAAACCTTAAGGGAGCTAGTCCCTTGCTGCCCTCTGCTGTCCCCCTTTGTTTGCTGACCTGATCTATTGTCTTTATTTATAACTTCATGCTAATGCCTTTTATACATTTACTGTTTCCAACCCAAGTGTTGCAACCTGCTTGTTTCCCACACACACCCATACCTCTATCTTCCATCAGTTTAAAATCATAGGCATTTCACCAATGACCTTATCCATCGAGTCTGCAAGTGCTACCACCCCAGCCCCAGAGAGATGTACCCCATCCCTTGCATACATATCATGTTTGCCATAAAAGTTGTTCCAGTTGTCAATGAATGGGATTGCAAGTTCCTTGCAGTATCCGTCTAGCCAGCAATTTACACCAATTGCCCTAGACAACCATTCATTTCCTACTCCCCTTCTAGGCAAGATGCTACATATGATTGGGATCCCTCCCTTAGACTTAATGAAATCTACAGCTGACCTGTACTTATCTAGCAGCTCTTCTCTCCTACCCTTCCCAATATCATTTCCACCAGCACTGAGACAGATAATGGGCTTGTTCCCATTACCTGACATGATATTATCCAGCCTGTTGAAAATGTCCCCAACACCAGCTCCAGGGAAGCACACTCTATCTCTCATCTTCTTATTCCTATTACAAAAAGCACAGTCAATATATCTTACCTGAGAGTCACCAACCACAAGAATGCGCTTACCTCCATTAGCAGGGGCAGTAGTACCCTTACCTTCACTGGCCACTGAAGTACATTCATCCTGAAGAACAGAGAAGCGATTTCCTACCTTCAGATCTTCACTCTTAACTTTCCTTACTCTGATGCGCCTCCCATTACTGTGAACCACTCGCCACTTGTAGCAGGTGCTGGACTGCACCTCACTGCTGGTAGCCGTTGCTACTTCCCCAACTACAGCCTCCTCACAGCGAGAGACAGACTGCACCTCACTGCTAGAAGCCTCATTCCCCACAACTCCAGCCACCTCACACTCTCTCCCAGACCCATTGAGGTGGACCTTCAGCCTCTTAATCTCCTCCTGGAGAAGCAAGACCTCCTCCTTCAACTCTCCAACCTCAATTTTTAAAACACTGCAGAAGCAAGCCATGCTTTGTAACCGTCCACGCTAATCCCCAAAGCAGCTCAGGGTCTGTGACCTCACGTGACGACTGACCACTGACCACTGACGACTGACCACTGACCATAAGATGCAATCAGGTTGGTGATGGTTATATTTGGCGGGAAGGAGGGGGGGAGGGGGGGGGGGGAGGGGGGGGAGGGGGGGGGAGGGGGGGAGGGGGGGAGGGGGAGGGGGGGTGAAATTGTGGCAAAAGTTTCAGCCTTCACAGGTATATAACTCTGGTATAACTGGGTGTATATGGTGTGTGGTATTAGGGTGTCACAGTTATATAACTCTGGTATAACTGGGTGTATATGGTGTGTGGTGTTAGGGCGTCAGAACACTTTAGTCTGTTGTAATCATTTTTTTAAGGGTGAATTGGGAATTTGTGTTTTAACTCATTTTGTGTACCTTTTAATATAATTTCCACCTTGTATTGTAATGTTTTAAATAAAATATAAAAAAAAAGAA
>NW_027202146.1:0-3311 GCF_038502225.1 Cherax quadricarinatus
CCGGATCTTTGTTGTTCTTGGTTCACCGGTACTCTCCCGGCCCGGATCTTTGTTGTTCTTGGTTCACCGGTACTCTCCCGGCCCAGATCTTTGTTGTTCTTGGTTCACCGGTACTCTCCCGGCCCTGATCTTTGTTCTTCTTGGTTCACCGGTACTCTCCCGGCCCGGATCTTTGTTGTTCTTGGTTCACCGATACTCTCCCGGCCCAGATCTTTGTTGTTGTTGGTTCACCGGTACTCTCCCGGCCCAGATCTTTGTTGTTCTTGCTTCACCGGTACTCTCCCGGCCCGGATCTTTGTTGTTCTTGGTTCACCGGTACTCTCCCGGCCCAGATCTTTGTTGTTCTTGGTTCACAGGTTACTCTCCCGGCCCAGATCTTTGTTGTTCTTGGTTCACCGGTACTCTCCCGGCCCAGATCTTTGTTGTTCTTGGTTCACCGGTACTCTCCCGGCCCAGATCTTTGTTGTTCTTGGTTCACCGGTACTCTCCCGGCCCAGATCCCGGCCCAGATTTTGTTGTTCTTGGTTCACCGGTACTCTCCCGGCCCAGATCTTTGTTGTTCTTGGTTCACCGGTACTCTCCCGGCCCAGATCTTTGTTGTTCTTGGTTCACCGGTACTCTCCCGGCCAAGATCTTTGTTGTTCTTGGTTCACCGGTACTCTCCCGGCCCAGATCTTTGTTGTTCTTGGTTCACCGGTACTCTCCCGGCCCAGATCTTTGTTGTTCTTGGTTCACCGGTACTCTCCCGGCCCAGATCTTTGTTGTTCTTGGTTCACCGGTACTCTCCCGGCCCAGATCTTTGTTGTTCTTGGTTCACCGGTACTCTCCCGGCCCAGATCTTTGTTGTTCTTGGTTCACCGGTACTCTCCCGGCCCAGATCTTTGTTGTTCTTGGTTCACCGGTACTCTCCCGGCCCAGATCTTTGTTGTTGTTGGTTCACCGGTACTCTCCCGGCCCAGATCTTTGTTGTTGTTGGTTCACCGGTACTCTCCCGGCCCAGATCTTTGTTGTTCTTGGTTCACCGGTACTCTCCCGGCCCAGATCTTTGTTGTTGTTGGTTCACCGGTACTCTCCCGGCCCAGATCTTTGTTGTTCTTGGTTCACCGGTACTCTCCCGGCCCAGATCTTTGTTGTTCTTGGTTCACCGGTACTCTCCCGGCCCAGATCTTTGTTGTTCTTGGTTCACCGGTACTCTCCCGGCCCAGATCTTTGTTGTTCTTGGTTCACCGGTACTCTCCCGGCCCAGATCTTTGTTGTTCTTTGTTCACCGGTACTCTCCCGGCCCAGATCTTTGTTGTTCTTGGTTCACCGGTACTCTCCCGGCCCAGATCTTTGTTGTTCTTGGTTCACCGGTACTCTCCCGGCCCAGATCTTTGTTGTTCTTGGTTCACCGGTACTCTCCCGGCCCAGATCTTTGTTGTTCTTGGTTCACCGGTACTCTCCCGGCCCAGATCTTTGTTGTTCTTGGTTCACCGGTACTCTCCCGGCCCAGATCTTTGTTGTTCTTGGTTCACCGGTACTCTCCCGGCCCAGATCTTTGTTGTTCTTGGTTCACCGGTACTCTCCCGGCCCAGATCTTTGTTGTTGTTGGTTCACCGGTACTCTCCCGGCCCAGATCTTTGTTGTTCTTGGTTCACCGGTACTCTCCCGGCCCAGATCTTTGTTGTTCTTGGTTCACCGGTACTCTCCCGGCCCAGATCTTTGTTGTTCTTGGTTCACCGGTACTCTCCCGGCCCAGATCTTTGTTGTTCTTGGTTCACCGGTACTCTCCCGGCCCAGATCTTTGTTGTTGTTGGTTCACCGGTACTCTCCCGGCCCAGATCTTTGTTGTTCTTGGTTCACCGGTACTCTCCCGGCCCAGATCTTTGTTGTTCTTGGTTCACCGGTACTCTCCCGGCCCAGATCTTTGTTGTTCTTGGTTCACCGGTACTCTCCCGGCCCAGATCTTTGTTGTTCTTGGTTCACCGGTACTCTCCCGGCCCAGATCTTTGTTGTTCTTGGTTCACCGGTACTCTCCCGGCCCAGATCTTTGTTGTTCTTGGTTCACCGGTACTCTCCCGGCCCAGATCTTTGTTGTTCTTGGTTCACCGGTACTCTCCCGGCCCAGATCTTTGTTGTTCTTGGTTCACCGGTACTCTTCTTGGTTCACCGGTACTCTCCCGGCCCAGATCTTTGTTGTTCTTGGTTCACCGGTACTCTCCCGGCCCAGATCTTTGTTGTTCTTGGTTCACCGGTACTCTCCCGGCCCAGATCTTTGTTGTTCTTGGTTCACCGGTACTCTCCCGGCCCAGATCTTTGTTGTTCTTGGTTCACCGGTACTCTCCCGGCCCAGATCTTTGTTGTTCTTGGTTCACCGGTACTCTCCCGGCCCAGATCTTTGTTGTTCTTGGTTCACCGGTACTCTCCCGGCCCAGATCTTTGTTGTTCTTGGTTCACCGGTACTCTCCCGGCCCAGATCTTTGTTGTTCTTGGTTCACCGGTACTCTCCCGGCCCAGATCTTTGTTGTTCTTGGTTCACCGGTACTCTCCCGGCCCAGATCTTTGTTGTTCTTGGTTCACCGGTACTCTCCCGGCCCAGATCTTTGTTGTTCTTGGTTCACCGGTACTCTCCCGGCCCAGATCTTTGTTGTTCTTGGTTCACCGGTACTCTCCCGGCCCAGATCTTTGTTGTTCTTGGTTCACCGGTACTCTCCCGGCCCAGATCTTTGTTGTTCTTGGTTCACCGGTACTCTCCCGGCCCAGATCTTTGTTGTTCTTGGTTCACCGGTACTCTCCCTGCCCAGATCTTTGTTGTTCTTGGTTCACCGGTACTCTCCCGGCCAGATCTTCGTTGTTCTTGGTTCACCGGTACTCTCCCGGCAAAGATCTTCGTTGTGCTTGGTTCACTGGTACTCTCCCGGCCCAGATCTTCGTTGTTCTTGGTTCACCGGAACTCTCCCGGCCCAGATCTTTGTTGTTCTTGGTTCACCGGTACTCTCCCGGCCCAGATCTTTGTTGTTCTTGGTTCACCGGTACTCTCCCGGCCCTGATCTTTGTTGTTCTTGGTTCACCGGTACTCTCCCAGCCCGGATCTTTGTTGTTCTTGGTTCACCGGTACTCTCCGACCCGGATCTTTGTTGTTGTTGGTTCACCGGTTACTCTCCCGGCCCAGATCTTTGTTGTTCTTGGTTCGCCGGTACTCTCCCGGCCCAGATCTTTGTTGTTCTTGGTTCACCGGTACTCTCCCGGCCCAGATCTTTGTTGTTCTTGGTTCACCGGTACTCTCCCGGCCCGGAGCTTTGTTGTTCTTGGTTCACCGGTACTCTCCCGGT
>NW_027202147.1:0-3309 GCF_038502225.1 Cherax quadricarinatus
CAGGAGGAAAACAACAGTCAAGGACCAGGTAATCAGGCTAAGGAAGAAAGGAGGAGAGACAACAAGAAATGACCGTGAATTGTGAGGAATTCCACAAGAGATTTAAAGAAGTGTTCACAGAGGAAACAGAAGGGGCTCCAGAAAGACTGTATCCACCACCAAGTGCTGGATACAGTACACACAACCGAGGAAGAAGTGAAAAGGCTTCTGAGTGAGCTAGATACCTCAAAGGCAATGGGGCCAGATAACATCTCTCCATGGGTCCTGAGAGAGGGAGCAGAGGCGCTATGTGTACCCCTAACAACAATATTCAATACATCTATCGAAACAGGGAGATTGCCTGAGGCATGGAAGACAGCAAATGTATTCCCAATCTTTAAAAAAGGAGACAGACATGAAACACTAAACTACAGACCAGTGTCACTGACATGTATGCAAAGTCATGGAGAAGATTATCAGGAGAAGAGTGGTGGAACACCTAGAAAGGAATGATCTCATCAACAGCAGCCAACATGGTTTCAGGGACGGGAAATCCTGTGTCACAAACCTACTGGAGTTCTATGACATGGTGACAGCAGTAAGACAAGAGAGAGAGGGGTGGGTGGATTGCATTTTCTTGGACTACAAGAAGGCGTTTGACACAGTTCCACACAAGAGATTAGTGCAAAAACTGGAGGACCAAGCAGGGATAACAGGAAGGCACTACAATGGATCAGGGAATACTTGTCAGGAAGACAGCAGCGAGTCATGGTACGTGGCGAGGTGTCAGAGTGGGCACCTGTGACCAGCGGGGTCCCACAGGGGTCAGTCCTAGGACCAGTGCTGTTTCTGGTATTTGTGAACGACATGACGGAAGGAATAGAATCCGAAGTGTCCCTGTTTGCAGATGACGTGAAGTTGATGAGAAGAATTCATTCGATCGAAGACCAGGCAGAACTACAAAGGGATTTGGACAGGCTGCAGACCTGGTCCAGCAATTGGCTCCTGGAGTTCAACCCCACCAAGTCATGAAGAGTGGGGAAGGGCAAAGAATACAGCAGACAAAGTACAGTCTAGGGGGCCAGAGACTACAAACCTCACTCAAGGAAAAAGATCTTGGGGTGAGTATAACACCAGGCACATCTCCTGAAGCGCACATCAACCAAATAACTGTTGCAGCATATGGGCGCCTAGCAAACCTCAGAACAGCATTCAGACATCTTAATAAGGAATCGTTCAGGACCCTGTACACCGTGTACGTTAGGTCCATATTGGAGTATGCGGCACCAGTTTGGAACCCACACCTAGCCAAGCACGTAAAGAAACTAGAGAAAGTGCAAAGGTTTGCAACAAGACTAGTTCCAGAGCTAAGAGGTATGTCCTACGAGGAGAGGTTAAGGGAAATCAACCTGACGACACTGGAGGACAGGAGAGATAGGGGGGACATGATAACGACATACAAAATACTGAGAGGAATTGACAAGGTGACAAAGACAGGATGTTCCAGAGATGGGACACAGCAACAAGGGGACACAGTTGGAAGTTGAAGACACAGATGAATCACAGGAATGTTAGGAAGTATTTTTTCAGCCACAGAGTAGTCAGGAAGTGGAAGAGTTTGGGAAGCGATGTAGTGGAGGCAGGATCCATACATAGCTTTAAGCAGAGGTATGATAAAGCTCACGGTTCAGGGAGAGTGACCTAGTAGCGATCAGTGAAGAGGTGGGGGCCAGGAGCTTGGACTCGACCCCTGCAACCTCAATTAGATGAGTACAACTAGGTGAGTACACACACCCAGGCAACCAAAGCACAAGACACACAGCCAGGCAACAAAAGCACAAGACACACAGCCAGGCAACCAAAGCACAAGACACACAGCCAGGCAACAAAAGCACAAGACACACAGCCAGGCAACCAAAGCACAAGACACACAGCCAGGCAACAAAAGCACAAGACACACAGCCAGGCAACCAAAGCACAAGACACACAGCCAGGCAACAAAAGCACAAGACACACAGCCAGGCAACCAAAGCACAAGACACACAGCCAGGCAACCAAAGCACAAGACACAGCCAGGCAACCAAAGCACAAGACACACAGCCAGGCAACAAAAGCACAATACACACAGCCAGGCAACCAAAGCACAAGACACACAGCCGGGCACGCAAGGCACAAGACACACAGCCAGGCAACCAAAGAACAAGACACACAGCCAGGCAACCAAAGCACAAGACGCACAGCCAGGCAACCAAAGCACAATACACACAGCCAGGCAACCAAAGCACAAGACGCACAGCCAGGCAACCAAAGCACAAGACACACAGCCAGGCAACCAAAGCACAAGACGCACAGCCAGGCAACCAAAGCACAATACACACAGCCAGGCAACCAAAGCACAAGACGCACAGCCAGGCAACCAAAGCACAAGACACACAGCCAGGCAACCAAAGCACAAGACACACAGCCAGGCAACCAAAGCACAAGACACACAGCCAGGCAACCAAAGCACAAGACGCACAGCCAGGCAACCGAAGCACAAGACACACAGGCAGGCAACCAAAGCACAAGACACACAGCCAGGCAACCAAAGCACAAGACACACAGCCAGGCAACCAAAGCACAAGACGCACAGCCAGGCAACCAAAGCACAATACACACAGCCAGGCAACCAAAGCACAAGACGCACAGCCAGGCAACCAAAGCACAAGACACACAGCCAGGCAACCAAAGCACAAGACACACAGCCAGGCAACCAAAGCACAAGACACACAGCCAGGCAACCAAAGCACAAGACGCACAGCCAGGCAACCGAAGCACAAGACACACAGGCAGGCAACCAAAGCACAAGACACACAGCCAGGCAACCAAAGCACAAGACACACAGCCAGGCAACCAAAGCACAATACACACAGCCAGGCAACCAAAGCACAAGACACACAGCCAGGCAACCAAAGCACAAGACACACAGCCAGGCAACCAAAGCACAAGACACAGCCAGGCAGGCAAGGCACAAGACACACAGCCAGGCAACCAAAGCACAAGACACACAGCCAGGCAACAAAAGCACAAGACACACAGCCAGGCAACCAAAGCACAAGACACACAGCCAGGCAACCAAAGCACAAGACACACAGCCAGGCAACCAAAGCACAAGACACACAGCCAGGCAACCAAAGCACAAGACACACAGCCAGGCAACCAAAGCACAAGACACACAGCCAGGCAACAAAAGCACAAGACACACAGCCAGGCAACCAAAGCACAAGACACACAGCCAGGCAGGCAAGGCTGCAGTAAGGAACGAGTTCAACCTCTCTTGTCTAATAAGCT
>NW_027202148.1:0-3294 GCF_038502225.1 Cherax quadricarinatus
TGGTCCTCATATACTCAGCCATGGTGCTCATTCACTCAGCCTTGGTGCACATTCACTCAGCCACGATCCTCATACACTCAGCCATGGTCTTCATACACCCAGCCATGGTACTTGTATACTCAGCCATGGTGCTCATTCCCTCAGCCATGGTCCTCATACACCTAGCCATGGTCCACATACCCTCAGCCATGGTACTCATACACTCAACTATGGTACTCATACGCTCAGCCATGGTAATCGTACACTCAGCCATGGTACTCAAACACTCAGCCATGGTACTCATACACTCAGCCATGGTACTCATACACTCAGCCATGGTACTCATACACTCAGCCATGGTACTCATACACTCAGCCATGGTACTCATACACTCAGCCATGGTTCTCATACAATCAGCCATGGTACTCACACACTCATAGTCCTTATACACTCAGCAATGGTCCTCATACACTCAGCAATGGTACTCATACACTCAGCCATGGTACTCATACACTCAGCCATCGTACTCATACACTCAGCCATGGTCCTCATACACTCAGCCATGGTCCTCATACACTCAGCCATGGTCCTCATACACTCAGCCATGGTCCTCATGCACTCAGCCATGGTCCTCATGCACTCAGCCATGGTCCTCATGCACTCAGCCATGGTCCTCATGCACTCAGCCATGGTCCTCATACAATCAGCTATGGTACTCATGCACTCAGCCATCGTACTCATACACTTAACCATGGCACTCATACACTCAGCCATGGTACTCATACACTCAGCCACAGTACTCATACTCAGCCACGGTACTCATACACTCAGCCATGCTACTCATACACTCAGCCATGGTACTCATACACTCAGTTATGGTCCTCATACACTCAGCCATGGTCCTCATACACTCAGCCATGGTCCTCATACACTCAGCCATGGTCCTCATACACTCAGCCATGGTCCTCATACACTCAGCCATGGTCCTCATACACTCAGCCATGGTCCTCATGCACTCAGCCATGGTCCTCATGCACTCAGCCATGGTCCTCATACACTCACCTATGGTACTCATACACTCAGCCATGGTACTCATACACTCAGCCATGGTACTCATACACTCAGCCATGGTACTCATACACTCAGCCATGGTACTCATACACTCAGCCATGGTACTCATACACTCAGCCATGCTACTCATACACTCAGCCATGCTACTCATACACTCAGCCATGGTGCTCATTAACTCAGCCACTGTCCTCGTACACTCAGCCATGGTAATTGTACACTCAGCCATGGTGCTCATTCACTCATCCATGGTCTTCACACACTCAGCCATGGTCCTCATACACTCAGCCATGGTCCTCATACACTCAGCCATCGTCCTCATACACTCAGCCATGGTCCCCATACACTCAGCCATGGTGCTTATTCACTCAACCATGGTGCTCATTCACTCAGCCACTGTCCTCGTACACTCAGCCATGATACTTGTACACTCAGCTTTGGTCCTCTTACACTTAGGCATGGTCCTCATATACTCAGCCATGGTGCTCATTCACTCAGCCTTGGTGCACATTCACTCAGCCACGATCCTCATACACTCAGCCATGGTCTTCATACACCCAGCCATGGTACTTGTATACTCAGCCATGGTGCTCATTCCCTCAGCCATGGTCCTCATACACCTAGCCATGGTCCACATACCCTCAGCCATGGTACTCATACACTCAACTATGGTACTCATACGCTCAGCCATGGTAATCGTACACTCAGCCATGGTACTCAAACACTCAGCCATGGTACTCATACACTCAGCCATGGTACTCATACACTCAGCCATGGTACTCATACACTCAGCCATGGTACTCATACACTCAGCCATGGTACTCATACACTCAGCCATGGTACTCATACACTCAGCCATGGTCCTCATACACTCAGCCATGGTCCTCATACACTCAGCCATGGTACTCATACACTCAGCAATGGTCCTCATACACTCAGCAATGGTCCTCATACACTCAGCCATGGTCCTCATACACTCAGCCATGGTCCTCATACACTCAGCCATGGTCCTCATACACTCAGCCATGGTCCTCATACACTCAGCCATGGTCCTCATACACTCAGCCATGGTCCTCATACACTCAGCCATGGTCCTCATACACTCAGCCATGGTACTCATACACTCAGCCATGGTAGTCCTCTCATCAGCCATGGTCCTCACTCAGCCATGGTTCTCATACACTCAGCCATGGTACTCATACACTCAGCCATGGTACTCATACACTCAGCCATGGTCCTCATACACTCTGGTATGGTCCTTATACACTCAGCCATGGTACTCATACCCTCAGCCCTGGAACTCATACACTCAGCCATGCTACTCATACAGTCATGGTACTCATACAATCAGCCATGGTCCTCATACAATCAGCTATGGCACTCATGCACTCAGCCATGGTCCTCATGCACTTAGCCATAGTACTCATATACTCAGCCATGGTACTCATGCACTCGGCTATGATACTCACACACTCAGTCCTTATACACTCAGCAATCGTCCTCATACACTCAGCCATGGTCCTTATATACTCAGCCATGGTCCTCACTCAGCCATAGTCCTCATACAATCAGCCATGGTACACTCAGCCATACATGGTACTCTCAGCCATGGTCCTCATACACTCAGCTATGGGTCACTCATTTACTCAGCCATGGTACTCATACACTCAGCCATGCTACTCATACACTCAGCCATGCTACTCATACATTCAGCCATGCTACTCATATACCCATCAATGCTACTCATACACTCAGCCATGGTCCTCATACACTCAGCCATGGTCCTTATATACTCAGCCATGGTCCTCACTCAGCCATAGTCCTCATACAATCAGCCATGGTCCTCATACAATCAGCCATGGTCCTCATACACTCAACCATGGTACTCATACACTCAACCATGGTACTCATACACTCAACCATGGTCCTCATACACTCAGCCATGGTACTCATATACTCAGCAATGGTACTCATACACTCAGCCATGGTCCTTATACACTCAGCCATGGTCCTCATACATTCAGCCATGGTCCTCATACACTCAGCCATGGTCCTCATACACTCAGCCATGGGCTTCATACACTCAGCCATGGTCCTCATACACTCAGCCATGGTCCTCATACACTCAGCCATGGTCCTCATACACTCAGCCATGGTCCTCATACACTCAGCCATGGTCCTCATACACTCAGCCATGGTCCTCATACACTCAGCCATGGTCCTCATACACTCAGCCATGGTCCTCAT
>NW_027202149.1:0-3288 GCF_038502225.1 Cherax quadricarinatus
GTGTCTTGTAAGACTGTAGTGTGTCTTGTAAGACTGTAGTGTGTCTTGTAAGACTGTAGTGTGTCTTGTAAGACTGTAGTGTGTCTTGTAAGACTGTAGTGTGTCTTGTAAGACTGTAGTGTGTCTTGTAAGACTGTAGTGTGTCTTGTAAGACTGTAGTGTGTCTTGTAAGACTGTAGTGTGTCTTGTAAGACTGTAGTGTGTCTTGTAAGACTGTAGTGTGTCTTGTAAGACTGTAGTGTGTCTTGTAAGACTGTAGTGTGTCTTGTAAGACTGTAGTGTGTCTTGTAAGACTGTAGTGTGTCTTGTAAGACTGTAGTGTGTCTTGTAAGACTGTAGTGTGTCTTGTAAGACTGTAGTGTGTCTTGTAAGACTGTAGTGTGTCTTGTAAGACTGTAGTGTGTCTTGTAAGACTGTAGTGTGTCTTGTAAGACTGTAGTGTGTCTTGTAAGACTGTAGTGTGTCTTGTAAGACTGTAGTGTGTCTTGTAAGACTGTAGTGTGTCTTGTAAGACTGTAGTGTGTCTTGTAAGACTGTAGTGTGTCTTGTAAGACTGTAGTGTGTCTTGTAAGACTGTAGTGTGTCTTGTAAGACTGTAGTGTGTCTTGTAAGACTGTAGTGTGTCTTGTAAGACTGTAGTGTGTCTTGTAAGACTGTAGTGTGTCTTGTAAGACTGTAGTGTGTCTTGTAAGACTGTAGTGTGTCTTGTAAGACTGTAGTGTGTCTTGTAAGACTGTAGTGTGTCTTGTAAGACTGTAGTGTGTCTTGTAAGACTGTAGTGTGTCTTGTAAGACTGTAGTGTGTCTTGTAAGACTGTAGTGTGTCTTGTAAGACTGTAGTGTGTCTTGTAAGACTGTAGTGTGTCTTGTAAGACTGTAGTGTGTCTTGTAAGACTGTAGTGTGTCTTGTAAGACTGTAGTGTGTCTTGTAAGACTGTAGTGTGTCTTGTAAGACTGTAGTGTGTCTTGTAAGACTGTAGTGTGTCTTGTAAGACTGTAGTGTGTCTTGTAAGACTGTAGTGTGTCTTGTAAGACTGTAGTGTGTCTTGTAAGACTGTAGTGTGTCTTGTAAGACTGTAGTGTGTCTTGTAAGACTGTAGTGTGTCTTGTAAGACTGTAGTGTGTCTTGTAAGACTGTAGTGTGTCTTGTAAGACTGTAGTGTGTCTTGTAAGACTGTAGTGTGTCTTGTAAGACTGTAGTGTGTCTTGTAAGACTGTAGTGTGTCTTGTAAGACTGTAGTGTGTCTTGTAAGACTAAAGTGTGTCTTGTAAGACTGTAGTGTGTCTTGTAAGACTGTAGTGTGTCTTGTAAGACTGTAGTGTGTCTTGTAAGACTGTAGTGTGTCTTGTAAGACTGTAGTGTGTCTTGTAAGACTGTAGTGTGTCTTGTAAGACTGTAGTGTGTCTTGTAAGACTGTAGTGTGTCTTGTAAGACTGTAGTGTGTCTTGTAAGACTGTAGTGTGTCTTGTAAGACTGTAGTGTGTCTTGTAAGACTGTAGTGTGTCTTGTAAGACTGTAGTGTGTCTTGTAAGACTGTAGTGTGTCTTGTAAGACTGTAGTGTGTCTTGTAAGACTGTAGTGTGTCTTGTAAGACTGTAGTGTGTCTTGTAAGACTGTAGTGTGTCTTGTAAGACTGTAGTGTGTCTTGTAAGACTGTAGTGTGTCTTGTAAGACTGTAGTGTGTCTTGTAAGACTGTAGTGTGTCTTGTAAGACTGTAGTGTGTCTTGTAAGACTGTAGTGTGTCTTGTAAGACTGTAGTGTGTCTTGTAAGACTGTAGTGTGTCTTGTAAGACTGTAGTGTGTCTTGTAAGACTGTAGTGTGTCTTGTAAGACTGTAGTGTGTCTTGTAAGACTGTAGTGTGTCTTGTAAGACTGTAGTGTGTCTTGTAAGACTGTAGTGTGTCTTGTAAGACTGTAGTGTGTCTTGTAAGACTGTAGTGTGTCTTGTAAGACTGTAGTGTGTCTTGTAAGACTGTAGTGTGTCTTGTAAGACTGTAGTGTGTCTTGTAAGACTGTAGTGTGTCTTGTAAGACTGTAGTGTGTCTTGTAAGACTGTAGTGTGTCTTGTAAGACTGTAGTGTGTCTTGTAAGACTGTAGTGTGTCTTGTAAGACTGTAGTGTGTCTTGTAAGACTGTAGTGTGTCTTGTAAGACTGTAGTGTGTCTTGTAAGACTGTAGTGTGTCTTGTAAGACTGTAGTGTGTCTTGTAAGACTGTAGTGTGTCTTGTAAGACTGTAGTGTGTCTTGTAAGACTGTAGTGTGTCTTGTAAGACTGTAGTGTGTCTTGTAAGACTGTAGTGTGTCTTGTAAGACTGTAGTGTGTCTTGTAAGACTGTAGTGTGTCTTGTAAGACTGTAGTGTGTCTTGTAAGACTGTAGTGTGTCTTGTAAGACTGTAGTGTGTCTTGTAAGACTGTAGTGTGTCTTGTAAGACTGTAGTGTGTCTTGTAAGACTGTAGTGTGTCTTGTAAGACTGTAGTGTGTCTTGTAAGACTGTAGTGTGTCTTGTAAGACTGTAGTGTGTCTTGTAAGACTGTAGTGTGTCTTGTAAGACTGTAGTGTGTCTTGTAAGACTGTAGTGTGTCTTGTAAGACTGTAGTGTGTCTTGTAAGACTGTAGTGTGTCTTGTAAGACTGTAGTGTGTCTTGTAAGACTGTAGTGTGTCTTGTAAGACTGTAGTGTGTCTTGTAAGACTGTAGTGTGTCTTGTAAGACTGTAGTGTGTCTTGTAAGACTGTAGTGTGTCTTGTAAGACTGTAGTGTGTCTTGTAAGACTGTAGTGTGTCTTGTAAGACTGTAGTGTGTCTTGTAAGACTGTAGTGTGTCTTGTAAGACTGTAGTGTGTCTTGTAAGACTGTAGTGTGTCTTGTAAGACTGTAGTGTGTCTTGTAAGACTGTAGTGTGTCTTGTAAGACTGTAGTGTGTCTTGTAAGACTGTAGTGTGTCTTGTAAGACTGTAGTGTGTCTTGTAAGACTGTAGTGTGTCTTGTAAGACTGTAGTGTGTCTTGTAAGACTGTAGTGTGTCTTGTAAGACTGTAGTGTGTCTTGTAAGACTGTAGTGTGTCTTGTAAGACTGTAGTGTGTCTTGTAAGACTGTAGTGTGTCTTGTAAGACTGTAGTGTGTCTTGTAAGACTGTAGTGTGTCTTGTAAGACTGTAGTGTGTCTTGTAAGACTGTAGTGTGTCTTGTAAGACTGTAGTGTGTCTTGTAAGACTGTAGTGTGTCTTGTAAGACTGTAGTGTGTCTTGTAAGACTGTAGTGTGTCTTGTAAGACTGTAGTGTGTCTTG
>NW_027202150.1:0-3266 GCF_038502225.1 Cherax quadricarinatus
CTTTACCGGGCAGGACCGAGTGTAGTCGGTCCTCATAGCGTGGTTTTTTGCGCACGTCCTCCAACTCCCCCAGCGCATCTAGGTTCCCATTCTCTATTTCTGACCAATCACAGACCTTCCCTGAGTCGCCCAGGCTGAGCGGTGATGGCGGCTGCTCGCTTCCCATTGGTCGAGAGAGCAGAATGTAAACACTTCTACCTTGCCGGCGCCAAAACTCGTGTTTCTCGGTTGAGTGCTCCTTATATACTGAAGCATTTCACCCAATACAATGTCGGTAAGTACTGATTTGTGTGTCTAGTGTGTAAATGAATAGTTTAGCCATATTTTGATATATATATGAAGGCGTTGTGAAGCATATTACGAGTGCACCATGCAAATGAAAAAAGTGCAACAAAATAGGACCAAGTACAGTCGTTCCTGCCCTTTTAGGTGCAGTTTTCAAGTTTCGGTATATAAATATTTCCATAAAATTTGGTAGTGTATATATGAATTCAGTAATGGTCTGGGTGTGTACAGAACGTTTTTATTGTCCTTCCAGATCAATAAGAAATTGTTCTACGGTGAGTCCTCCAAGGATAAGTCGAAATTTGTCTGTGTTTGGGATGACAGTGACTCAGATCAAGATCCAGATGACCTGGAAGTGGTGGAAACTGATGATGAATACTTGCCACAAGATGCAGAGGTGCCAACAGATGAGAAGGAAGCTATGCCACCATCCAAAAAGAAGAAATTGAACAAGAAGAAGATACTTGCTTACATGCAAGTATTGCAGCAACAAGAATAATCATGTCGCATCTTCATTTTCCTGTGCCACATGCAAAGTAAATCTATCCATCAAGAAGGATAGAAATTGTTTCATAAAGTTTCATTGCAGAAATTAGTGATGTAAAAGGATTGTTCTTTCTCAGGGAACTCAAGAATATTTCATTTGTAAGTTGTATCTCATTGCAATGTGTCATTGTTGATAAGTAGTTCCTACTTCTATTTTTTTACTGCTTACAAATTGTTCAGAAACAAGTTCCATTTATGTTTTTTATATTGTCTACTTGTATAATAAATTTAAAAAATATTTATTTCGTTTTTTTTCAACAATTGCAACCTTGCAACATTCTAAATTGTTATACCCCAAACGGGCAGGACCGAATATACTCGGTCTTCGAATATCTGCAATTGCCCGAGATGTTACTTTCACAACTCTGTTTGGATGGTCTCAGTGACCTTACATCGAGTGGCTCTATCTCCTCATACGAAATCACTTTCAAAATCTGCATTTTAGTCTGCCTTGCCCTCTGAAGGGTTTACATGAGCAGATGCTCAAGGTAGCAGTTACACCTCCACCTCCTCCATAGCAGTCACACCACACCTCCAGGTAGCAGCCACCCCACACCTCTCCAGGTAGCAGTCACCCCACACCTCCAGGTAGCAGTCACCCCACCCCACCTCTCCAGGTAGCAGTCCCCACCCCACCTCTCCAGGTAGCAGTCACCCCACACCTCTCCAGGTAGCAGTCACCCCACCACCTCCAGGTAGCAGTCACCCACCCCACACCTCTCCAGGTAGCAGTCACCCCACACCTCCAGGTAGCAGTCACCCCACACCTCCAGGTAGCAGTCACCCCACACCCCTCCTCCAGGTAGCAGTCACCCCACACCTCCAGGTAGCAGCTCCCCACCCCACCACCTCCAGGTAGCAGTCACCCCACCCCACACCTCCAGGTAGCAGTGCCCCCACCCCACCACCTCCAGGTAGCAGTCACCCCACCCCACCTCCAGGCAGCAGTCACCCCACACCTCTCCAGGTAGCAGTCACCCCACACCTCTCCAGGTAGCAGTCACCCCACACCTCCAGGTAGCAGTCACCTCCACACCTCCTCCAGGTAGCAGTCACTCCCACACCTCCTCCAGGTAGCAATCCACCCACACCTCTACAGGTAGCAGTCACCCAACACCTCTCCAGGTAGCAGTCACCCCACCCCACCTCCAGGTAGCAGTCACCCCCCACCTCCCAGGTAGCAGTCACCCCACACCTCCTAGGAAACAGTCACCCCACACCTCCCCAGGTAGCAGTCCACCCCACCACCTCCAGGCAGCAGTCACCCCACACCTCTCCAGGTAGCAGTCACCCCACACCTCCAGGTAGCAGTCACCCCACACCTCCAGGTAGCAGTCACCCCACACCTCCAGGTAGCAGTCACCCCACACCTCCAGGCCAGCAGTCACCCCACACCTCCAGGTAGCAGTCACCCCACACCTCCAGGTAGCAGTCACCCCACACCTCCTCCAGGTAGCAGTCACCCCACCACTCCAGGTAGCAGTCACCCCACCCCACCTCTCCAGGTAGCAGTCACCCCACACCTCTCCAGGTAGCAGTCACCCCACACCTCCAGGCAGCAGTCACCCCACACCTCTCCAGGTAGCAGTCACCCCACACCTCTCCAGGTAGCAGTCACCCCACACACCTCCAGGTAGCAGTCACCCCACACCTCCAGGCCAGGCAGTCAGTCCCCACCCACACCTCTACAGGTAGCAGTCAACCCACACTTCTCGAGGTAGCGGTCACCCTACACCTCTCCAGGTAGCAGTCACACCACACCCCAGGTAGCAGTCACCCCACAACTCCTCCAGGTAGCAGTCACCCCACACTCCAGGTAGCAGTCACCCCACACCTCCTCCAGGTAGCAGTCACCCCACACCTCCTACAGGTAGCAGTCAACCCACACGTCTCCAGGTAGCAGTCACCCAACACCTCTACAGGTAGCAGTCCACCCCACACCTCTCCAGGTAGCAGTCACCCCACACCTCTCCAGGTAGCAGTCACCCCACACCTCCAGGTAGCAGTCACTCCACACCTCTCCAGGTAGCAGTCACTCCACACCTCCAGGTAGCAATCACCTCCCACACCTCTACAGGTAGCAGTCACCCAACACCTCTCCAGGTAGCAGTCACCCCACGCCTCCTCCAGGTAGCAGTCACCCCCACCTCCCCCAGGTCAGAGCAGTCACCCCACACCTCCTCCAGGAAACAGTCACCCCACACCTCCCCAGGTAGCAGTCACCCCACCACCTCCAGGCAGCAGTCCCCACCCCACCACCTCCAGGGTAGCAGTCACCCCACACCTCCAGGTAGCAGTCACCCCACACCTCCAGGTAGCAGTCACCCCACACCTCCCCAGGTAGCAGTCACCCCACACATCCCCAGGCAGCACCTCTACACCCTCTCGGGGGTAGCACACCCCACACTCAGTAGCAGAAATTACCCCACACCTCT
>NW_027202151.1:0-3249 GCF_038502225.1 Cherax quadricarinatus
GTGCTGGAGTCAGTAAGGTAGAAGTGCTGGAGTCAGTAAGGTAGAAGTGCTGGAGTCAGTAAGGTAGAAGTGCTGGAGTCAGTAAGGTAGAAATGCTAGACTCAGTAAGGTAGAAGTGCTGGAGTCAGTAAGGTAGAAGTGCTGGAGTCAGTACGGTAGAAGTGCTGGAGTCAGTAAGGTAGAAGTGCTGGAGTCAGTAAGGTAGAAGTGCTGGAGTCAGTAAGGTAGAAGTGCTAGACTCGGTAAGGTAGAAGTGCAGCAGTCAGTAAGGTAGAAGTGCTGGACTCAGTAAGGTAGAAGTGCTGGACTCAGTACGGTAGAAGTGCTGTAGTCAGTAAGGTAGAAGTGCTGGAGTCAGTAATGTAGAAGTGCTGGAGTCAGTAAGGTAGAAGTGCTGGAGTCAGTAAGGTAGAAGTGCTGGAGTCAGTACCGTAGAAGTGCTGGAGTCAGTACGGTAGAAGTGCTGGAGTCAGTAAGGTAGAAGTTCTAGACTCAGTAAGGTAGAAGTGCAGGAGTCAGTACCGTAGAAGTGCTGGAGTCAGTAAGGTAGAAGTGCTGGAGTCAGTAAGGTAGAAGTTCTAGACTCAGTAAGGTAGAAGTGCTGGAGTCAGTACGGTAGAAGTGCTGGAGTCAGTAAGGTAGAAGTGCTGGAGTCAGTAAGGTAGAAGTTCTAGACTCAGTAAGGTAGAGGTGCTGGACTCAGTAAGGTAGAGGTGCTGGACTCAGTACGGTAGAGGTGCTGGACTCAGTAAGGTAGAAGTGCTGGACTCAGTACGGTAGAAGTGCTGGACTCAGTACGGTAGAAGTGCTGTACTCAGTAAGGTAGAAGTTCTGGACTCAGTAAGGTAGAAGTGCTTGACTTAGTAAGGTAGAAGTGCTGGACTCAGTAAGGTAGAAGTGTTGGACTCAGTAAGGTAGAAGTGCTGTACTCAGTACCGTAGAAGTGCTGGAGTCAGTAAGGTAGAAGTGCTGGAGTCAGTAAGGTAGAAGTGCTGGACACAGTAAGGTAGAAGTGTTGGACTCAGTAAGGTAGAAGTGCTGGATTCAGTAAGGTAGAAGTGCTGGACTCAGTAAGGTAGAAGTGCTGGACTCAGTAAGGTAGAAGTGCTGGACTCAGTAAGGTAGAAGTGCTGGACTCAGTAAGGTAGAAGTGCTGGACTCAGTAAGGTAGAAGTGCTGGACTCAGTAAGGTAGAAGTGCTGAACTCAGTAAGGTAGAAGTGCTAGACTCAGTAAGGTACTGGTGCTGGACTCAGTAAGGTAGAAGTGCTAGACTCAGTAAGGTAGAAGTGCTGGAATCAGTAAGGTAGAAGTGCTGGACTCAGTAAGGTAGAAGTGCTGGACTCAGTAAGGCAGAAGTGCTGGACTCAGTAAGGTAGAAGTGCTGAACTCCGTAAGGTAGAAGTGCTGGACTCAGTAAGGTAGAAGTGCTGGACTCAGTAAGGTAGAAGTGCTAGACTCAGTAAGGTAGAAGTGCTAAACTCAGTAAGGTAGAAGTGCTAGACTCAGTAAGGTAGAAGTGCTGGACTCAGTAAGGTAGAAGTGCTGGAGTCAGTAAGGTAGAAGTGCTGGAGTCAGTAAGGTAGAAGTGCTAGACTCAGTAAGGTAGAAGTGCTGGAGTCAGTACGGTAGAAGTGCTGGAGTCAGTAAGGTAGAAGTGCTGGAGTCAGTAAGGTAGAAGTGCTGGAGTCAGTAAGGTAGAAGTGCTGGAGTCAGTAAGGTAGAAGTGCTGGAGTCAGTAAGGTAGAAGTGCTGGAGTCAGTAAGGTAGAAGTGCTAGACTCAGTAAGGTAGAAGTGCTGGAGTCAGTAAGGTAGAAGTGCTGGAGTCAGTACGGTAGAAGTGCTGGAGTCAGTAAGGTAGAAGTGCTGGAGTCAGTAAGGTAGAAGTGCTGGAGTCAGTAAGGTAGAAGTGCTGGAGTCAGTAAGGTAGAAGTGCTAGACTCGGTAAGGTAGAAGTGCAGGAGTCAGTAAGGTAGAAGTGCTGGACTCAGTAAGGTAGAAGTGCTGGACTCAGTACGGTAGAAGTGCTGGAGTCAGTAAGGTAGAAGTGCTGGAGTCAGTAAGGTAGAAGTGCTGGAGTCAGTAAGGTAGAAGTGCTGGAGTCAGTAAGGTAGAAGTGCTGGAGTCAGTACCGTAGAAGTGCTGGAGTCAGTACGGTAGAAGTGCTGGAGTCAGTAAGGTAGAAGTTCTAGACTCAGTAAGGTAGAAGTGCAGGAGTCAGTACCGTAGAAGTGCTGGAGTCAGTAAGGTAGAAGTGCTGGAGTCAGTAAGGTAGAAGTTCTAGACTCAGTAAGGTAGAAGTGCTGGAGTCAGTACCGTAGAAGTGCTGGAGTCAGTAAGGTAGAAGTGCTGGAGTCAGTAAGGTAGAAGTTCTAGACTCAGTAAGGTAGAAGTGCAGGAGTCAGTAAGGTAGAAGTGCTGGAGTCAGTAAGGTAGAAGTGCTGGAGTCAGTAAGGTAGAAGTGCTGGACTCAGTAAGGTAGAAGTGCTGGACTCAGTAAGGTACTGGTGCTGGACTCAGTAAGGTAGAAGTGCTGGAGTCAGTAAGGTAGAAGTGCTGGAGTCAGTAAGGTAGAAGTGCTGGACTCAGTAAGGTAGAAGTGCTGGACTCAGTAAGGTAGAAGTGCTGGACTCAGTAAGGTAGAAGTGCTGGACTCAGTAAGGTACTGGTGCTGGACTCAGTAAATTAGAAGTGCTTGAGTCAGTAAGGTAGAAGTGCTAGACTCAGTAAGGTAGAAGTGCTGGAGTCAGTAAGGTAGAAGTGCTTGAGTCAGTAAGATAGAAGTGCTGGAGTCAGTAAGGTAGAAGTGCTTGAGTCAGTAAGATAGAAGTGCTGGACTCTGTAAGGTAGAAGTGCCTGAGTCAGTAAGGTAGAACTGCGGGAGTCAGTAAGGTAGAAGTGCTTGAGTCAGTAAGATAGAAGTGCTGGAGTCAGTAAGGTAGAAGTGCTGGAGTCAGTAAGGTAGAACTGCGGGAGTCAGTAAGGTAGAAGTGCTGGAGTCAGTAAGGTAGAAGTGCTAGACTCAGTAAGGTAGAAGTGCTGGAGTCAGTAAGGTAGAAGTGCTGGACTCAGTAAGGTAGAAGTGCTGGAGTCAATAAGGTAGAAGTGCTGGACTCAGTAAGGTAGAAGTGCTGGACTCAGTAAGGTAGAAGTGCTGGAGTCTCTAAGGTAGAAGTGCTAGACTCAGTAAGGTAGAAGTGCTGGACTCAGTAAGGTAGAAGTGCTGGACTCAGTAAGGTAGAAGTGCTG
>NW_027202152.1:0-3209 GCF_038502225.1 Cherax quadricarinatus
TATTACTGCTACTACAACTAGTAGCAGTAGTACTGGTATTATTACTGCTACTACAACTAGTAGCAGTAGTACTGGTATTATTACTGCTACTACAACTAGTAGCAGTAGTACTGGTATTATTACTGCTACTACAACTAGTAGCAGTAGTACTGGTATTATTACTGCTACTACAACTAGTAGCAGTAGTACTGGTATTATTACTGCTACTACAACTAGTAGCAGTAGTACTGGTATTATTACTGCTACTACAACTAGTAGCAGTAGTACTGGTATTATTACTGCTACTACAACTAGTAGCAGTAGTACTGGTATTATTACTGCTACTACAACTAGTAGCAGTAGTACTGGTATTATTACTGCTACTACAACTAGTAGCAGTAGTACTGGTATTATTACTGCTACTACAACTAGTAGCAGTAGTACTGGTATTATTACTGCTACTACAACTAGTAGCAGTAGTACTGGTATTATTACTGGTACTACAACTAGTAGCAGTAGTACTGGTATTATTACTGCTACTACTACACTTAGCATTAGTACTGGTATTATTACTGCTACTACAACTAGTAGCAGTAGTACTGGTATTATTACTGCTACTACAACTAGTAGCAGTAGTACTGTTACTATTACTGATACTACAACTAGTAGCAGTAGTACTGGTATTATTACTACAACTAGTAGCAGTAGTACTGGTATTATTACTGCTACTACAACTAGTAGCAGTAGTACTGGTATTATTACTGCTACTACAACTAGTAGCAGTAGTACTGGTATTATTACTGCTACTACAACTAGTAGCAGTAGTACTGGTATTATTACTGCTACTACAACTAGTAGCAGTAGTACTGGTATTATTACTGCTACTACAACTAGTAGCAGTAGTACTGGTATTATTACTGCTACTACAACTAGTAGCAGTAGTACTGGTATTATTACTGCTACTACAACTAGTAGCAGTAGTACTGGTATTATTACTGCTACTACAACTAGCAGTAGTACTGGTATTATTACTGCTACTACAACTAGTAGCAGTAGTACTGGTATTATTACTGCTACTACAACTAGTAGCAGTAGTACTGGTATTATTACTGCTACTACAACTAGTAGCAGTAGTACTGGTATTATTACTGCTACTACAACTAGTAGCAGTAGTACTGGTATTATTACTGCTACTACAACTAGTAGCAGTAGTACTGGTATTATTACTGCTACTACAACTAGTAGCAGTAGTACTGGTATTATTACTGCTACAACTAGTAGCAGTAGTACTGGTATTATTACTGCTACTACAACTAGTAGCAGCAGTACTGGTATTATTACTGCTACTACAACTAGTAGCAGTAGTACTGGTATTATTACTGCTACTACAACTAGTAGCAGTAGTACTGGTATTATTACTGCTACTACAACTAGTAGCAGTAGTACTGGTATTATTACTGCTACTACAACTAGTAGCAGTAGTACTGGTATTATTACTGCTACTACAACTAGTAGCAGTAGTACTGGTATTATTACTGCTACTACAACTAGTAGCAGTAGTACTGGTATTATTACTGCTACTACAACTAGTAGCAGTAGTACTGGTATTATTACTGCTACTACAACTAGTAGCAGTAGTACTGGTATTATTACTGCTACTACAACTAGTAGCAGTAGTACTGGTATTATTACTGCTACTACAACTAGTAGCAGTAGTACTGGTATTATTACTGCTACTACAACTAGTAGCAGTTGTATTGGTATTACTGCTACTACAACTAGTAGCAGTAGTACTGGTATTATTACTGCTACTACAACTAGTAGCAGTAGTACTGGTATTATTACTGCTACTACAACTAGTAGCAGTAGTACTGGTATTATTACTGCTACTACAACTAGTAGCAGTAGTACTGGTATTATTACTGCTACTACAACTACAACTAGTAGCAGTAGTACTGGTATTATTACTGCTACTACAACTAGTAGCAGTAGTACTGGTATTATTACTGCTACTACAACTAGTAGCAGTAGTACTGGTATTATTACTGCTACTACAACTAGTAGCAGTAGTACTGGTATTATTACTGCTACTACAACTAGTAGCAGTAGTACTGGTATTATTACTGCTACTACAACTAGTAGCAGTAGTACTGGTATTATTACTGCTACTACAACTAGTAGCAGTAGTACTGGTATTATTACTGCTACTACAACTAGTAGCAGTAGTACTGGTATTATTACTGCTACTACAACTAGTAGCAGTAGTACTGGTATTATTACTGCTACTACAACTAGTAGCAGTAGTACTGGTATTATTACTGCTACTACAACTAGTAGCAGTAGTACTGGTATTATTACTGCTACTACAACTAGTAGCAGTAGTACTGGTATTATTACTGCTACTACAACTAGTAGCAGTAGTACTGGTATTATTACTGCTACTACAACTAGTACTGGTATTATTACTGCTACTACAACTAGTAGCAGTAGTACTGTACTGGTATTATTACTACTACTAGTAGCAGTAGTACTGGTATTATTACTGCTACTACAACTAGTAGCAGTAGTACTGGTATTATTACTGCTACTACAACTAGTAGCAGTAGTACTGGTATTATTACTGCTACTACAACTAGTAGCAGTAGTACTGGTATTATTACTGCTACTACAACTAGTAGCAGTAGTACTGGTATTATTACTGCTACTACAACTAGTAGCAGTAGTACTGGTATTATTACTGCTACTACAACTAGTAGCAGTAGTACTGGTATTATTACTGCTACTACAACTAGTAGCAGTAGTACTGGTATTATTACTGCTACTACAACTAGTAGCAGTAGTACTGGTATACTACAACTAGTAGCAGTAGTACTGGTATTATTACTACAACTAGTAGCAGTAGTACTGGTATTATTACTGCTACTACAACTAGTAGCAGTAGTACTGGTATTATTACTGCTACTACAACTAGTAGCAGTAGTACTGGTATTATTACTGCTACTACAACTAGTAGCAGTAGTACTGGTATTATTACTGCTACTACAACTAGTAGCAGTAGTACTGGTATTATTACTGCTACTACAACTAGTAGCAGTAGTACTGGTATTATTACTGCTACTACAACTAGTAGCAGTAGTACTGGTATTATTACTGCTACTACAACTAGTAGCAGTAGTACTGGTATTATTACTGCTACTACAACTAGTAGCAGTAGTACTGGTATTATTACT
>NW_027202153.1:0-3180 GCF_038502225.1 Cherax quadricarinatus
AGACAAACACTCAGCAGGAGGCAGCAGGAGCAAGACAAACACTCAGCAGGAGGCAGCAGAAGCAAGACACTCAGCAGGAAGCAGCAGGAGCAAGACAAACACTCAGCAGGAAGCAGCAGGAGCAAGACAAACACTCAGCAGGAGGCAGCAGGAGCAAGACAAACACTCAGCAGGAGGCAGCAGGAGCAAGACAAACACTCAGCAGGAAGCAGCAGGAGCAAGACAAACACTCAGCAGGAAGCAGCAGGAGCAAGACAAACACTCAGCAGGAAGCAGCAGGAGCAAGACAAACACTCAGCAGGAAGCAGCAGGAGCAAGACAAACACTCAGCAGGAAGCAGCAGGAGCAAGACAAACACTCAGCAGGAAGCAGCAGGAGCAAGACAAACACTCAGCAGGAAGCAGCAGGAGCAAGACAAACACTCAGCAGGAAGCAGCAGGAGCAAGACAAACACTCAGCAGGAGGCAGCAGGAGCAAGACAAACACTCAGCAGGAGGCAGCAGGAGCAAGACAAACACTCAGCAGGAGGCAGCAGGAGCAAGACAAACACTCAGCAGGAGGCAGCAGGAGCAAGACAAACACTCAGCAGGAAGCAGCAGGAGCAAGACAAACACTCAGCAGGAGGCAGCAGGAGCAAGACAAACACTCAGCAGGAGGCAGCAGGAGCAAGACAAACACTCAGCAGGAAGCAGTAGACAAACGAGCAAGACAAACACTCAGCAGGAGGCAGCAGGAGCAAGACAAACACTCAGCAGGAAGCAGCAGGAGCAAGACAAACACTCAGCAGGAGGCAGCAGGAGCAAGACAAACACTCAGCAGGAGGCAGCAGGAGCAAGACAAACACTCAGCAGGAGGCAGCAGGAGCAAGACAAACACTCAGCAGCAGGCAGCAGGAGCAAGACAAACACTCAGCAGGAGGCAGCAGGAGCAAGACAAACACTCAGCAGGAGGCAGCAGGAGCAAGACAAACACTCAGCAGGAGGCAGCAGGAGCAAGACAAACACTCAGCAGGAGGCAGCAGAGGCAAGACAAACACTCAGCAGGAAGCAGCAAGAGCAAGACAAACACTCAGCAGCAGGAAGCAGCAGGAGCAAGACAAACACTCAGCAGGAGGCAACAGCAGCAAGACACTCAGCAGGAAGTAGCAGGAGCAAGACAAACACTCAGCAGGAAGCAGCAGGAGCAAGATAAACACTCAGCAGGAAGCAGCAGGAGCAAGACAAACACTCAGCAGGAAGCAGCAGGAGTAAGACAAATACTCAGCAGCATGAAGCAGCAGGAGCAAGACAAACACTCAGCAGGAAGCAGTAGGAGCAAGACAAACACTCAGCAGGATGCAGCAGTAGCAAGGCAAACACTCAGCAGGAGGCAGCAGGAGCAAGACAAACACTCAGCAGAACGCAGCAGGAGCAAGACAAACACTCAGCAGGAAGCAGCAGGAACAAGACAAACACTCAGCAAGAGGCAGCAGGAGCAAGACTAACACTCAGCAGGAGGCAGCAGGAGCAAGACTAACTCAGCACGAGGCAGCAGGAGCAAGAAAAACACTCAGCAGGAGGCAGCAGGAGCAAGACAAACACTCAGCAGGAGGCAGCAGGAGCAAGATAAACACTCCGCAGAAAGCAGCAGGAGCAAGACAAACACTCAGCAGGAGCAAGACAAACACTCAGCAGGAGCAGCAGGACAAACACTCAGCAGGAGGCAGCAGGAGCAAGAGCAAAAGCAGCTCAGCAGGAAGACAAACACTCAGCAGGAGCAGCAGACAAACACTCAGCAGGAGGCAGCAGGAGCAAGACAAACACTCAGCAGCAGGCAGGGCAAGACAAACACTCAGCAGGAGGCAGCAGAGCAAGACAAACACTCAGACAAACACTCAGCAGCAGGCAGGAGGAGCAAGACAAACACTCAGCAGAAGGCAGCAGAGGCAAGACAAACATTCAGCAGCAGGCAGCAGGAGCAAGACAAACACTCAGCAGGAGGCAGAAGAGGCAAGACAAACACTCAGCAGGAAGCAGCAGGAGCAAGACAAACACTCAGCAGGAAGCAGCAGGAGCAAGACAAACACTCAGTAGCAGACAAACACTCAGAGGACGCAGCAGGAGCAAGACAAACACTCAGCAGGAAGCAGCAGGAACAAGACAAACACTCAGCAGGAGCAAGACAAACACTCAGCAGCAGGAGCAAGACAAGCACTCAGCAGGAAGCAGCAGGAGCAAGACAAACACTCAGCAGGAAGCAGCAGGAGCAAGACAAACACTCAGCAGGAAGCAGCAGGAGCAAGACAAACACTCAGCAGGAAGCAGCAGAGGCAAGACAAACACTCAGCAGAAAGCAGCAGGAGCAAGACAAACACTCAGCAGGAGGCAGGAGGAGCAAGACAAACACTCAGTAGGAGGCAGCAGCAAAATAAACACTCAGCAGGAAGCAGCAGACAAACACTCAGCAGGAAGCAGCAGGAGCAAGACAAACACTCAGCAGGAAGCAGCAGGAGCAAGACAAACACTCAGCAGGAAGCAGCAGGAGCAAGACAAACACTCAGCAGGAAGCAGCAGAGGCAAGACAAACACTCAGCAGGAAGCAGCAGGAGCAAGACAAACACTCAGCAGGAAGCAGCAGAGGCAAGACAAACACTCAGCAGGAAGCAGCAGGAGCAAGACAAACACTCAGCAGGAAGCAGCAGAGGCAAGACAAACACTCAGCAGGAGGCAGCAGAGGCAACAAACACTCATCAGGAAGCAGCAGGAGCAAGACAAACACTCAGCAGGAAGCAGCAGGAGCAAGAGAAACAATCAGCAGGAAGCAGCAGGAGCAAGACAAACACTCAGCAGGAAGCAGCAGGAGCAAGACAAACATTCAGCAGGAAGCAGCAAGAGCAAGACAAACACTCAGCAGGAAGCAGCAGGAGCAAGACAAACACTCAGCAGAGGCAAGACAAACACTCAGCAGAAAGCAGCAGGAGCAAGACAAACACTCAGCAGGAGGCAGGAGGAGCAAGACAAACACTCAGCAGGAGGCAGCAGAGGCAAGACAAACACTCAGCAGGAGGCAGCAGAGGCAAGACAAACACTCAGCAGCAGGCAGCAGGAGCAAGACAAACACTCAGCAGAAGGCAGCAGAGGCAAGACAAACACTCAGCAGGAGGCAGCAGGAGCAAGACAAACACTCAGCAGGAGGCAGCAG
>NW_027202154.1:0-3180 GCF_038502225.1 Cherax quadricarinatus
GAACGAGGATCAGGTAAGACTACAAAGGGATCTGGACAGGCTTGAAAACCTGGTCCAAGAAATGGCTCCTGGAGTTTAAGTCCACCAAGTGCAATGTCATGAAGTTTGAGAAAAGGCAATGAAGACTGCAGACAGAGTATAGGCCAAGTGGCCAAAGACTGCAAACCTCACTCAAGAAAAAGGATCTTGGGGTGAGCATCATACCGATCATATCTCCTGAGGCGCACATCAACCAAATAACTCCAATAGTATATGGGAGTCTGGCAAACCTTACACTGTACACCGTGTACGTCAGGCCTATACTGGAGTATTCAGCACCAGTATGGAACCCACACCTCGTCAAACACGTCAAGAAATTAGAGAAAGTGCTAAAGTTTGCAACAAAACTAGTCCCAGAGCAAAGAGATATGTCCTACGAGAAGAGGTTAAGGGAAACCAACCTGATGACACTGGAGGACAGGAGGGACAGGGATGATATGATAACAGCATACAAAATACTGTGAGGAACTGAGAAGGTGAGCAGTGGCAGAGGTGGGACACAGCAACATGGGGGTACAACTGGAAGTCGGAAACTTAGATGAGTCACAAGGATGTTAGGAATTATTTCTTCAGTTTTAAAGTTGTCAGAAAGTTAAATAATCTGGAATGACGTGGTGGGGGCAGGACCCATACATAGCTTTAAGAAGAGGTATGATAAAGCTCATGGAGCAGCGAGAAAGTGGACCTGGTAGCGACCAGTGAAGAGGCGAGGTAATACAAACAGTGATGTATGACGTGGGTAAGAACACCAGAAGACTGCTAAAAGTGCTCTATATAAGAAGTGAAATATTGCCATGTATGTTGTACACACAACATAGATTTTCACAGCTGTGAGGTGATCAGTCCCTCAGCCTCAGTCCCTCAGCCTCAGTCCCTCAGCCTTGATCAGTGACCACCCCTACACTCTTCACTGTTAGTTTCTTGAAGGCTGACTGACTCCTGCCCCTGTCTCCCTCTCTTATATATACTGTCTCCCTCTACTATATATACTGTCTCCCTCTACTATATATACTGTCTCCCTCTCCTGTATATACTGTCTCCCTCACTCTTTTGTGTTGGTCTAACTTGTAAATAGTCAAAATCGGACCGAAATGTTGTCGTATGTTCGTCTCTCCTATTTGCAGGTTGTTTGTGTGTTGTTCCAGTCACGGTATTGTGCCTTTATGCACTTAACACAACTTTTCACTGCGTCATCCTCTGACTTCACTGACTTCACCAGTTTTTCTGTTATTCCCTTTGCATGCATTTTGTTTTTTGTCACTTCTCTGTTGCACTTGTCGGACGCTTTTGCAAAATCAGTGAACACTTCATCAAATGTGGCTTGTCTTCTAGTGTAGCCAGAATCATCTAGTGATGATGTAGCAGTCGTGAGTCTCTGTGAAAGCTACAAACATTACATTGGACTCCGTGGGTAGACAGTCTCTGTGAAAGCTACAAACGTTACATTGGACTCCATGGGTAGACAGTCTCTGTGAAAGCTACAAACATTACATTGGACTCCGTGGGTAGACAGTCTCTGTGAAAGCTACAAACATTACATTGGACTCCATGGGTAGACAGTCTCTGTGAAAGCTACAAACATTACACTGGACTCCGTGGGTAGACAGTCTCTGTGAAAGCTACAAACATTACATTGGACTCCATGGGTAGACAGTCTCTGTGAAAGCTACAAACATTACATTGGACTCCATGGGTAGACAGTCTCTGTGAAAGCTACAAACATTACATTGGACTCCATGGGTAGACAGTCTCTGTGAAAGCTACAAACATTACACTGGACTCCGTGGGTAGACAGTCTCTGTGAAAGCTACAAACATTACATTGGACTCCGTGGGTAGACAGTCTCTGTGAAAGCTACAAACATTACATTGGACTCCGTGGGTAGACAGTCTCTGTGAAAGCTACAAATATTACACTGGACTCCGTGGGCAGACAGTCTGAAACTTGAAGGAAACATGAGGAGCTCTCATCACTTCTCGTCTACATAGAGGTAGAAGGTACTGAGTCATAAAGACTGTCAGAGTCTGGCTCACTCACCTGGGTGCCAGGAGTCTCATCAACGTCACAGCATACAAGCTTTACATATTCTAAATTGCGACCCTTCACACTATTAACATCTCTCTCTACCCTTACACTAGTTACCACTGACATGCTCCACTACTCAGTACGACCCTACAAACATTCGTACGACCTTTATCTCTGCAGATATTTTATTGAAATTAGCCAACATAACTCTCAAGCCTACTTTAAGTTGGCGTTGCTCCAGTATTAGTAATTCTTGTAAATTCTGTTGCTGACGTACGAAGTGTTTCTCGGATTCTTCTGAGGACACTGTTCTATGCTGGTATGAGTCGCTACGAAATCATTTGTACGTATTATATTTTGCTTCCTGTGTGGAATCTAATAATTTATAGGGTACACGTTTCTTGCCATTATGCAGTGTATGATGTGGGGTGTCACTTACAGAGGCACTGTAAGCAGAATTTGTGGCACACCTGTCTACAGTGCCACACCTGACTTTGTATAGTGCTGCACCTGTCTACAGTGCCACACCAGCCTACAGTGCCACACCTGTTTACAGTGCCACACCTGTCTTCAGTGCCACACCTGTATTCAGTCCCACACCTATCTACAGTGCCACACCTGACTAGTGTACTGTACCAGTCCTGTCTATCTACAGTGTAAAACCTGTTTACAGTGCCACACCTGTCTAGAGTGCCACACCTGTCTAGAGTGCCACACCTGACTTGTGTACTGTGCCAAAACTGTCTACCTATAGCGCCACACCTGTCTAGAGTGACACACCTGTTTAGAGTGCCACACCTGACTCCAGCTAGAGTCAGATCTGCTCCACGTTACTTAGACATTTACAAGAGGTGAAAAACGTAAATTAAACAGGATTTTCAGTGACTAAGTCATTTCTTAAATACGAAAATTTCTCTCTCCCAGTTTTTAAGGTTTTACTGCCACGTTAGTTTGATTAAAACCAGTTTAAACATCTTCGTGAAAAAACTGATTTAAGCGCTGCTGTCTGGATGCTGTTACACACACACACACACACACACACACACACACACACACACACACACACACACACACACACACACACACACACACACACACACACACAGAACAGGCCAA
>NW_027202155.1:0-3163 GCF_038502225.1 Cherax quadricarinatus
GTTATAGCCAGTACACACAGATGTTATAGCCAGAGCATACAGATGGTATAGCCAGAGCACACAGATGTTATAGACTGAGCACACAGATGTTATACCCAGTGCTCACAGATGTTATATCCAGTGTACTTAGATGTTATAGACAGTACACACAGATGTTATATCCAGTGCACACATGTTATAGCCAGTGCAATCAGATGTTATATACAGTGCCCACAGATGCTAAAGAGAGGGTACACAGATGGTATTGCCAGTACACACAGATGTTATAGCTAGTACACACGGATGTTATAACCAGAGCACACAGATGTTATAGCTAGTACAAACAGATGTTATAGCCAGTACTCACAGATGTTATAGCCAGTACACACAGATGTTATAGCCAAAGCACACAGATGTTATATACAGTGCACACGGATGTTATAGCCAGCACACAAAGATGTTATAACCAGTATACACAGATGTTATATCCAGTACACACAGATGTTATAGCCAGTACACACAGATGTTATAGCCAGTACACACAGATGTTATAGCCAGTACACACAGATGTTATAGCCAGTACACACAGATGTTATAGCCAGTACACACAGATGTTATAGCCAGTAAACACAGATGTTATAGCCAGTACACACAGATGTTATAGTACACACAGATGTAGCCACACAGATGTTATAGCCAGTACACACAGATGTTATAGCCAGTACACACAGATGTTATTGCTAGAGCACACAGATGTTATTGCCAGTACACACAGATGTTATAGCCAGTACACACAGATGTTATAACCAGAGCAAACAGATGTTGTAACCTGTACACACAGATGTTATATCCAGTGCACACAGATGTTATAGCCAGTACACTCAGATGTTATAGACAGAGTACACAGATGTTATAGACAGTGCACACAGATGTTATAGTCAGAACACACAGATGTTATAGCCACAGCACACAGATGTTATAGCCAGTACACACAGATGTTACAACCAGTACACAGAGATGTTATATCCAATACACACAGAAGTTATAGCTAGAGCACACAGATGTTGTAGCCTGTACACACAGATGTTATAGTCAGTGCACACATATGTTATAACCAGTGCACATAAACGTTATAGCCATTACACACAGATGTTATTGCCAGTACACAGAGATGTTATAGCCAGTACACACAGATGATATAACCAGAGCAAACAGATGTTGTAACTTGTACACACAGATGTTATATCAAGTGCACACAGATGTTATAGCCAGTACACACAGATGTTATAAACAGAGCACACAGATGATATAGCCAGAACACACAGCTGTTATAACCAGAGCACGCAGATGTTATAGCCAGTACATGCAGATGTTACAGCCAGTACATGCAGATGTTACAGCCAGTACACACAGATGTTATAGCCAGTACACAGAGATGTTATAGCCAGTACACACAGATGTTATAGCCAGAGCACACAGATGGTATAGCCAGAGCACACACATGTTATAGACACAGCACACAGATGTTATACCCAATGCACACAAATGTTATATCCAGTGCTCTCAGATGCTATAGCCAGAGCAGCCAAGTGCTCTCAGATGCTATAGCCAGTACACACAGATGTTATAGCCAGAGCACACAGATGTTACATCCAGTGCACACAGATGTTATAGCCAGTACACTGTTATAGCCACACAGATTATAGCCAGTACACACAGATGTTACAGCCAGCCAGATGTACACGCAGATATTATAGCCAGTACACACAGATGTTAGAGACAGCACACACAGATGTTATAACCAGTTCACACAGATGTTATTTGCCAGTACACACAGATGTTATAGCCAGAGCATACAGATGTTTATAGCCAGAGTTATAGCCAGTACACACAGATGTTATTACCAGAGCACACAGATGTTACATCCAGTGCACACAGATGTTATAGCCAGTACACACAGACGTTATAGCCAGTACACACAGATGTTATAGCCCGTACACACAGACGTTATAGCTAGAGCACACAGATGTTATAGCCAGTACACACAGATGTTATAGCCAGTGTACACAGATGTTATAGCCAGTGCACAGATTTTATAGCCAGTTCACACAGATGTTATAGCCAGAGCACACAGTGGTTGTAGCCAGTATACGCAGATGTTATAGCCAGTACACACAGATGTTATAACCAGTACACACAGATATTATAGCCAATACACACAGATGTTATAGCCAGTTCACACAGATGTTATAGCCAGTACACAGAGACGTTATAGCCAGTACACACAGATGTTATAGAGAGGGTACACAGATGTTATTGCGAGTACACACAGATGGTATAGCCAGTGCACACAGATGTTATGTTCAGTGCACACAGATGTTATAGCCAGTACATACAGATTATAGCCAGTACACACAGATGTTATAGCCAGTACACTCAGATGTTATAGCCATACACACAGATGTTATACCCAGTACACACAGATGTTATAGCCAGTACACACAGATGTTATAGCCAGTATACACAGATGTTATAGCCAGTACACACAGATGTTATAGCCAGTACACACAGATGTTATAGCCAGTACACGCAGATGTTATAGCGAGTACACACGGATGTTATAGTACACACAGAAGTTATAGCCAGTACACACAGATGATATAGCCAGTACACACAGATGTTATAGCCAGTACACACAGATGTTATAGCCAGTACACACAGATGTTATAGCCAGTACACACAGATGTTATAGCCAGTACACACAGATGTTATAGCCAGTACACACAGATGTTATAGCCAGTACACACAGATGTTATAGCCAGTACACACAGATGTTATAGCCAGTACACACAGATGTTATAGCCAGCATACAGATGTTATAGCCACACAGATGTTATAGCCACTACACACAGACGTTAGAGCCAGTACACACAGATGTTATAGCCAGTACACACAGATGTTATAGCCAGTACACACAGATGTTATAGCCAGTACACACAGATGTTATAGCCAGTACACACAGATGTTATACCCAGTACACACAGATGTTATAGCCAGTACACACAGATGTTATAGCCAGTACACACAGATGTTATAGCCAGTACACACAGATGTTATAGCCAGTACACACAGATGTTATAGCCAGTACACACAGATGTTATAGCCAGTATACACAGATGTTATA
>NW_027202156.1:0-3125 GCF_038502225.1 Cherax quadricarinatus
AAGAGACTGGACAAATATATGAGTGGGAGGGGCTGGGTTTGATTGGTGTTGGGGGGTGCGGGAGTTGTTTCTTGAGTAGCTTTAGGTAGATGTCGTTTTGATAAGGACCTGCCTCGTATGGGCCAGTAGGCCTTCTGCAGTGTTCCTACATTCTTATGTTCTTATGTTCTTATCTTGCCTTCCTTAAGTACACTGGAAAACAGCTCATCGGGTCCCGGGGACTTATATTGCTTCAGTTTGTCTATCTGCTTAATAACCATGTCCCTCGTGACAGTAATATTAGTTAATTTAAATTAATGAGGAACTAAATAATTGTTAATTACTGGAATCTCATTTGCATCTTCCTGTGTAAAAACCGACAAAAAATAGTCATTAAATAAGGAACTCATTTCCAGTTCATTATCCGTCAGCTGTCCATTCCCAATTTTCAGAGGTCCTACTTTTTCCTTCACCTTCGTCCTATACACTTGAAAGAACCCCTTTGGATTAGTCTTTGATTCATTAGCAACTCTAATTTCATAGTCACGTTTAGCCTTTCTAATCCCCCTTTTTACTTCACTTTTAAGCTGAACATATTGGTCAGTAAGGTTAACCTCTCCTATTATGATGCCCCTATAAATTCCCCTTTTCTCCCCTAATAGATGCTTTAGGGATCATTATTATTAGACGTAATTTCTCTCTGGGGAATGTATATACTCTGGGCACGGTGTACATTGAAAGTTAAGACACATGTGCAACATCTGGATGTCTTTCTTGTAGACGTTTCGCCATCCAGTGGCCTTATCAATACAGATTCTAGGACATAATAGGAAGACAGTAGAACTATATACAAAAGATGAGGTAATCAGTCCCTCAGCCTTGGAGTTAGTGTTCACACCACGATGCTGTGAACACTAACTACATATTTCGAGATGTGCAGAGGATAAAACCACAAATATCTGAGCCGGACGAATTTACCGGCCTTTCAGATGAGGATGCGACCACTGGATACAACTGGACAATTTTATATTTCTTAATTATAATTCATTTTATTACACAAACCAAATTAACAATCCTAGAGAATATAATTAATATTTCTAAAGGTTTTAAAAACAAAATAATAATAATAATAATAATAATAATAATAATAATAATAATAATAATAATAATAATAGTTCGTCAGAGCCCAGACGTAAATGTACAGAACTACTACTAATGAGACCTACGACCTACAAGGTCGTGTTATTTTGTTTAATGTTCATGTAGATTTTATAGTGAAACGTAAAGAAAATAAACATTTTTATAAAAAAATAGTCAGTACTTTTATTTTCAACATGTGGATGAAATTCATTACACTAAAAAAATTAACCCCTTGCTATCCTTGCTGATTCGCTCCTAAATGTCTCAACGATATACCATGAGCACGTAAAAGATGATTGCTCAGTTTAACTCTCTGAGTAAAGGTGCATTTAAAACACCGATTAAAACTGCTAGTACTATGAGACCTGATGTGCTGCTTCAAGTGTCCTTTGGTCGTGGCTACAAGGCCACATGTAGGACAGGTCATCCTGTGTATGGCACTGAATTCAAGCGAAACCGACGGTTTGACAGAGTTATGAGATTTCATGTGCTGCCTAAGGTGTCCTCTCGATGCGACAACAATACTACACTTCGGGCAGATGGCTTGGTGGTGGAGACTAAAGGTTTTACGTCTTTTTGGTCTATTGCCCTCGCTTTGATTCTCTTGGATGACTTGAGGCATTTGGCTGCTACTGGTGGAAGGAATGCTTGAAAAGGACGTGGTCACAGAAGATACTGTGAAGGTAGACTGCTGTGAAGACAGAATGGCCCCAGGCTGCACAGCAGGCGGTAAGACGTCATTTGTGTGAGATGAGGAAGGAAAAGGAGCCTCAGAGTGTAAAGAAGATAAAGCGCCACTTGTGTGTGATGAGGAAGTAAGAGCAGACAGTCTGACAAGTGGGACAATTGGTCTTGGATCACCACTACCGACTACTGAAGCCCATGGCTTAAAGTGTATATTCTCATCCAGTGTTGGTAAGGAGGGAGTTACCGATGGCCTCTTTGGAAGAAAGCAGCTGGCTGGAAGAGGGACGGAATACATGGATGCCGTTGGCAGAACACATGTTGTATATATCTGTTGATAACCAGAATTTCTTGGGTGATCAACAGGGACGTAATACATGGGTGTTGCTGGCGGAACATCTTTTTTGTATACCTGTTGTGAACCAAACATACTTGATTTATAAACCTTGCCATCGGATGTAAGTTCTTTCTCTAGAGGCATTCGATATGCATAAAAATCAAGTGGAGAGCTTTCAGTTGGGCAATGGGAAAACCTCGACGTTACTATGGAGGAATGGTCACTCTGGCTGCTTGATGAATAGCCGGACGAAACGTTAGTCGGGCTGACGATCAAGCAGGCCTGTGTGCCTTCACTGATGGAACCTTCATTAGCCGCAAGCTGGTATTTACGGTTGGGGTTCTCGCCGGCTGCTGTCGAATCTGCTGGAAACAAAATAAAGGTAACAACAAACTCTTCATATAATGACCCTTCATCTGTAAATCATTTATCGGAATTTTGACTAGATGAGCGAAAAACTGACAAGTACCGTGTATTATTTTTGTAATAAGAAGACATAATTTGATTAAAGACACAGCACGTAATCTAATCGACTTAGATATTATTTACGAGGGTAATAAGGTAAACAGACGACCATATCATATTACTGATGGTGTACGACATCGACAAGTGCAACTCTTGGATATCGTAATGCTGAAAAATTTCTCCCATGTAGTATGCTGCTTTAGTAGAATAAATGAGAAAGTAACACTAGAGAAAATTACCTTCACAATGAGGTGTCAGTGTAGTCTCGCAGAATAAGGATAGGTCTACATATCGGTAATCAAACCTGGCTGCCTCGTTGTAATTCTGAAGGTCAGAAAGCTCTTTCTTGATAATTTCCTCTCCAAGTTCTATATCGCTATTTACACTCGCCATGTTTTTTCTTTAGACTATAGAAATAGAAAGAGCTAGAGGTTTAGCGCTGATGGTGTTACTGTGTGCTTACCTCAACAAACCTCCTTTATATACCCTACTTTTAACCTCACCTGCTCATTCAGTGGGC
>NW_027202157.1:0-3120 GCF_038502225.1 Cherax quadricarinatus
GTTGACCTATAACTATACAAGTGCCTTAATACAAGTGCCTTAATACAAGTGCCTTAATACAAGTGCCTTAATACAAGTGCCTTAATACAAGTGCCTTAATACAAGTGCCTTAATACAAGTGCCTTAATACAAGTGCCTTAATACAAGTGCCTTAATACAAGTGCCTAAATACAAGTGCCTAAATTTTTAAAAGCTTCGTAAATTCTTTCAAAGTAAAATGAATTCTGAAAAGTTAATTATTTACACAAACTTCTTAGTGTAATAAACTCTGGCATTTTTTGTCAGCAAAATTTCTAATAACATTATCAAAATCAATATCTGTGTCAATGTTTGATTCAATACTCAGTGTTATTACGTCAACCAGTCCAGTTTGAGACACTGTTGACCTTAACAAGTTTGTGGTATATTTAAGTTTACTAAAAGATCTTTCTGGTGACGCCACTGTGGCTGCTGTAGCCTCACAGAGTTTGTTATTTGTTAATAAATTTACCATTTATCAAGGTGTCAGTTCTGGTGTTCCAAAGTTTGTTGTATATACTAGGTGTAAATGTTGCATTTCTGCTGCAAATCTTTATCATTAAGGTCCGGGTCCTGGACCAATGTACCGGCTGGACCTCTCTCTCGTGGACCCTGGATGCTGGTACACATTGTACCACGTTTATCCTAATCATTTGTACAGCTCAACGTTTTGTACTGGCGCGAAATTTACTAATAGTTTGTACTGGGATAATTTTGACTTGTTTCTCGCGTACTAACTCATAGAAATAGTTAACTATTGCAATACCGTTTCAGTAAATAGTAAATTTTTGTGTTAATTACCCATATCCTTCTTTATTCTCTCTTCATTTTCATTATCTCTTTGCTTTATCGCATACTTTGTGTTGTGTAATGATTCAGCGAGTCTTGGATAATGGTAGGAACCAGTGCAGTAATTACCATGGTAATTACCATGATCAGTTATATTAATGATTAAGGGGCCGATGGATTTAGGGTGAATTTTAAGATTGGGTCTGAGACCAGGACTCCTGGCGGGTGTCTGGTCCTTGTATTGATGCTGTTGAAGATAGTACTTGTCCTTGTTACGATTGCAAGTGAGCAGCTGTCATGTTTGTGAGGCAAGATAAACAATGGCTTGAAAAGATTGTCATGTCAGTGAGTCAAGGTAAACAACGGCTGGAAGAGATTGTCATGTCAGTGAGTCAAGGTAAACAACGGCTGGAAGAGATTGTCATGTCAGTGAGTCAAGGTAAACAACGGCTGGAAGAGATTGTCATGTCAGTGAGTCAAGGTAAACAACGGCTGGAAGAGATTGTCATGTCAGTGAGTCAAGATAAACAACGGCTGGAAGAGAGTGTCATGTCAGTGAGTCAAGGTAAACAACGGCTGGAAGAGAGTGTCATGTCAGTGAGGCAAGGTAAACAACGGCTGGAAGAGAGTGTCATGTCAGTGAGGCAAGGTAAACAACGGCTGGAAGAGTGTCATGTCAGTGAGGCAAGGTAAACAACGGCTGGAAGAGACTGTCATGTCAGTGAGGCAAGGTAAACAACGGCTGGAAGAGACTGTCATGTCAGTGAGGCAAGGTAAACAATAACTGGCTGAAGCAATAACTGCTGAGGCTGTACAGTGAACACACCTCACTGGATCAGGTATTGACTGATAGCTTCAAGGCTACGTGACCAAACTACTATGCACTGACAGCTAGCTGGCTCCATGACCGGACGATTCCTTGACTGGCTGGTTGGACGACTGCTTGACTGACTGGCTGGCTTTACGATTACTTGACTGACTGCATGGTTGGCTGAACCCCTGGCTGTCGGCACGGCTGGTCAGCCAACTGGCTGGATAACAGCCAATTAACGAGGCAGTAACCACTGTCAGGCACTGATAAACTCTGATAACAGTGCCAGGCATCTCCCAGTAACAGTGCCAGGCACATTCCTGTTTGTTGATGGAGACACCCTCCCACCGAGGTACCTCCATGACGGTGAAGGGCTCTTGATCCATTGATTTAAAGGCATCTTTCCCCTGGCTAGACTGATTACCTCCCGTACCTCAGGCGCTGTTCAACCCATATTGATTTAGCGCTTCAGGTATTTCCTTTGGAGGATGTTGAGAGACGAGTGGGAGGGAGAGTGAGAGAAACAGGAAATGTGAGAGGGAGAATGAGAGGGAGAGTGAGAAGGAAAGGGAGAGAGGGAGACGGAGAGCGAGAGGGAGAGTGAAAGGGAGAAGAAGAGTGAGAGGGACAGGGAGAGTGAGAGGGAAAGTGAGAGGGAGACGGAGAGGGAGACGGAGAGTGAGAGGGAAAGGGAGAGTGAGAGGGAAAGTGAGAGGGAGACGGAGAGGGAGACGGAGAGTGAGAGGGAAAGGGAGAGTGAGAGGGAAAGTGAGAGGGAGAGGGAGAGGGAGAGTGAGAGGGAGAGGGAGAGTGAGAGGGGAAAGTGAGAGGGAGACGGAGAGGGAGACGGAGAGTGAGAGAGAGAGGGAGAGTGAGAGGGGAAAGTGAGAGGGAGACGGAGGGAGACGGAGAGTAAGAGGGAAAGTGAGAGGGAGAGGGAGAGGGAGAGTGAGAGGGAGAGAGAATGATGGATCTTCTCTAAGCATTGTTCCAGTGAATGGTATTTATATTTTTTTTATTAACACACTGGCCGATTCCCACCAAGGCAGGGTGGCCCGAAAAAGAAAAACTTTCACCATCATTCACTCCATCACTGTCTTGCCAGAAGGGTGCTTTACACTACAGTTTTTAAACTGCAACATTAACACCCCTCCTTCAGAGTGCAGGCACTGTACTTCCCATCTCCAGGACTCAAGTCCGGCCTGCCGGTTTCCCTGAATCCCTTCATAAATGTTACTTTGCTCACACTCCAACAGCACGTCAAGTATTAAAAACCATTTGTCTCCATTCACTCCTATCAAACACGCTCACGCATGTCTGCTGGAAGTCCAAGCCCCTCGCACACAAAACCTCCTTTACCCCCTCCCTCCAACCTTTCCTAGGCCGACCCCTACCCCGCCTTCCTTCAACTACAGACTGATACACTCTTGAAGTCATTCTGTTTCGCTCCATTCTCTCCACATGTCCGAACCACCTCAACAACCCTTCCTCAGCCCTCTGGA
>NW_027202158.1:0-3115 GCF_038502225.1 Cherax quadricarinatus
CACTACAGTCTTACAAGACACACTACAGTCTTACAAGACACACTACAGTCTTACAAGACACACTACAGTCTTACAAGACACACTACAGTCTTACAAGACACACTACAGTCTTACAAGACACACTACAGTCTTACAAGACACACTACAGTCTTACAAGACACACTACAGTCTTACAAGACACACTATAGTCTTACAAGACACACTACAGTCTTACAAGACACACTACAGTCTTACAAGACACACTACAGTCTTACAAGACACACTACAGTCTTACAAGACACACTACAGTCTTACAAGACACACTACAGTCTTACAAGACACACTACAGTCTTACAAGACTCTACAGTCTTACAAGACACACTACAGTCTTACAAGACACACTACAGTCTTACAAGACACACTACAGTCTTACAAGACACACTACAGTCTTACAAGACACACTACAGTCTTACAAGACACACTGTAGTCTTACAAGACACACTACAGTCTTACAAGACACACTACAGTCTTACAAGACACACTACAGTCTTACAAGACACACTACAGTCTTACAAGACACACTACAGTCTTACAAGACACACTACAGTCTTACAAGACACACTACAGTCTTACAAGACACACTACAGTCTTACAAGACACACTACAGTCTTACAAGACACACTACAGTCTTACAAGACACACTACAGTCTTACAAGACACACTACAGTCTTACAAGACACACTACAGTCTTACAAGACACACTACAGTCTTACAAGACACACTACAGTCTTACAAGACACACTACTGTCTTACAAGACACACTACAGTCTTACAAGACACACTACAGTCTTACAAGACACACTACAGTCTTACAAGACACACTACAGTCTTACAAGACACACTACAGTCTTACAAGACACACTACAGTCTTACAAGACACACTACAGTCTTACAAGACACACTACAGTCTTACAAGACACACTACAGTCTTACAAGACACACTACAGTCTTACAAGACACACTACAGTCTTACAAGACACACTACAGTCTTACAAGACACACTACAGTCTTACAAGACACACTACAGTCTTACAAGACACACTACAGTCTTACAAGACACACTACAGTCTTACAAGACACACTACAGTCTTACAAGACACACTACAGTCTTACAAGACACACTACAGTCTTACAAGACACACTACAGTCTTACAAGACACACTACAGTCTTACAAGACACACTACAGTCTTACAAGACACACTACAGTCTTACAAGACACACTACAGTCTTACAAGACACACTACAGTCTTACAAGACACACTACAGTCTTACAAGACACACTACAGTCTTACAAGACACACTACAGTCTTACAAGACACACTACAGTCTTACAAGACACACTACAGTCTTACAAGACACACTACAGTCTTACAAGACACACTACAGTCTTACAAGACACACTATAGTCTTACAAGACACACTACAGTCTTACAAGACACACTACAGTCTTACAAGACACACAGTCTTACAAGACACACTACAGTCTTACAAGACACACTACAGTCTTACAAGACACACTACAGTCTTACAAGACACACTACAGTCTTACAAGACACACTACAGTCTTACAAGACACACTACAGTCTTACAAGACACACTACAGTCTTACAAGACACACTACAGTCTTACAAGACACACTACAGTCTTACAAGACACACTACAGTCTTACAAGACACACTACAGTCTTACAAGACACACTACAGTCTTACAAGACACACTACAGTCTTTCAAGACACACTGTAGTTCAAGACACACTTTAGTCTTACAAGACACACTACAGTCTTACAAGACACACTACAGTCTTACAAGACACACTACAGTCTTACAAGACACACTACAGTCTTACAAGACACACTACAGTCTTACAAGACACACTACAGTCTTACAAGACACACTACAGTCTTACAAGACACACTACAGTCTTACAAGACACACTACAGTCTTACAAGACACACTACAGTCTTACAAGACACACTACAGTCTTACAAGACACACTACAGTCTTACAAGACACACTACAGTCTTACAAGACACACTACAGTCTTACAAGACACACTACAGTCTTACAAGACACACTACAGTCTTACAAGACACACTACAGTCTTACAAGACACACTACAGTCTTACAAGACACACTACAGTCTTACAAGACACACTACAGTCTTACAAGACACACTACAGTCTTACAAGACACACTACAGTCTTACAAGACACACTACAGTCTTACAAGACACACTACAGTCTTACAAGACACACTACAGTCTTACAAGACACACTACAGTCTTACAAGACACACTACAGTCTTACAAGACACACTACAGTCTTACAAGACACACTACAGTCTTACAAGACACACTACAGTCTTACAAGACACACTACAGTCTTACAAGACACACTACAGTCTTACAAGACACACTACAGTCTTACAAGACACACTACAGTCTTACAAGACACACTACAGTCTTACAAGACACACTACAGTCTTACAAGACACACTACAGTCTTACAAGACACACTACAGTCTTACAAGACACACTACAGTCTTACAAGACACACTACAGTCTTACAAGACACACTACAGTCTTACAAGACACACTACAGTCTTACAAGACACACTACAGTCTTACAAGACACACTACAGTCTTACAAGACACACTACAGTCTTACAAGACACACTACAGTCTTACAAGACACACTACAGTCTTACAAGACACACTACAGTCTTACAAGACACACTACAGTCTTACAAGACACACTACAGTCTTACAAGACACACTACAGTCTTACAAGACACACTACAGTCTTACAAGACACACTACAGTCTTACAAGACACACTACAGTCTTACAAGACACACTACAGTCTTACAAGACACACTACAGTCTTACAAGACACACTACAGTCTTACAAGACACACTACAGTCTTACAAGACACACTACAGTCTTACAAGACACACTACAGTCTTACAAGACACACTACAGTCTTACAAGACACACTACAGTCTTACAAGACACACTACAGTCTTACAAGACACACTACAGTCTTACAAGACACACTACAGTCTTACAAGACACAC
>NW_027202159.1:0-3100 GCF_038502225.1 Cherax quadricarinatus
TTAATGAAAAAAATATATCTTTAAACGTATAAGAGAAAAATTTTAGAAAGGACTTAATTTTAAATGAGTTCTTGCTAATTGACCAGTTTTACATATTCGGCACGACATATATATATATATATATATATATATATATATATATATATATATATATATATATATATATATATATATATATATATACAAAACTACTCACATTATCAAGGAACAACAAAAGTAATGCATCAACGGAAGGCATTTAAAGAGTCTAGACCACACTTCACTATCACATCTCACAACAAAGCAACACCTGAAAGAGAACACTGCAGCAGGTCTGCTGGCCCAACTAGACTGGCTCCATATTTTTGGCCTGCGACCCAGGGCAACAGTACATTTCTGTGACATTGACGTATCTACTGACTTGTCTGGCTCCTATGTTAGCTATGCTGATTGTTTGCTTGCAGAAATGGGTATAAATGCACACACATTGTATAGTTAGTTGATAACGGAGTCAGGGTGGACAACATCATGTAAATATGTAAATAATTTTAGAAGGGTACCCAGAGTATAATGAATTCCATGGACATAGTGTCATTGTAGGTATGTGCACCAAGTGTCTCTTTTAAAGCCTGTATTACGGTCAGAGCAGTGCTGCTTTTCGAGTCATATGTCACACCTTAGGAAATGCTACCGTCAGTCATTGTTTGCAGATGTGAGGGAGCAACAGCGTTCGTAGACGAGTAGTCAAGCCAGATGTTCAGCCCTGCGGACAACCTGTATATAGAAGATTTTAGTTCCAGTGCTGACATCTCCGGAATCTCTCCTCGATGAAGCTGCGCGGGCAAGCCAGTTTTCTCTTCCTCTAGGATCAGAGAGTTTTTTTTGCCTGTTGCATTTTATGCCTATTTTTTATTTACAAGTGAGCAAAAGCCAGTCCCTCCCTGGGGTAGCTAGTGTAAGTAAGAACCTAATTTTATATGTGTGGTTGTTAATTGACCAGTTTTACCTATTAGACATGATATATATGACATCGCGAGTGTATAAATCTGGAGTGGAGGGAAGACTGGGTAGGGATCGGCATAGGAAGGGTTGGAGGGAGGTGGTAAAGGAGGTTTTGTGTGCGTTGGGCTTGGACTTCCAGCAAGCATGCGTGAGCTTATTTGAAAGGCGTGAATGAAGACAAATGATTATTAGTACTTGACTTGGTATTAAGTGTGAGCAAAGTAACATTTATTTAGGGATTCAAGGAAACCGGCAGACCGGACGTGATTCCTGGAGATGGGAAGTACAGTGTCTGCACTCTGAAGGAGGGGTGTTAATGTTGCAGTTTTATAAATGTAGTGTAAAGCATCACTCTGGCAAGACAGTGTTGGAGTGAATGATGGTGAAAGTTTTTCTTTTTCGGGCCACCCTGCCTTGGTGGGAATCGGCCAGTGTGATAAAAATATATATATATATATATATATATATATATATATATATATATATATATATATATATATATATATATATATATATATATATATATATATATATACATATATATATATATATATATATATACATATATATATATATATATATATATATATATATATATATATATATATATATATATATATATATATATATATATATATATATATATATATATATATATATATATATATATATATATATATATATATATATATATATATATATATATATATATATATGCAAAACAACCACTGTGAAAGAATAGAGAAATTCCAAGCGTGACTACTCACTTTATCAAGGAAAAATCATTGTTCCTTAATAATGTGAGTAGTCACGAAAGCGCTTGGAATTTCTCTATTCTTTCACAGTGGTCTTTTGCATATTCTGAAGTCACCTGTTTACTGTGATGTTATTGCACACACACACACACACACACACACACACACACACACACACACACACACACACACACACACACACACACACACACACACACATATATATATATATATATATATATATATATATATATATATATATATATATATATATTTATACATATATATATATATATATTTATTTATTTATTTATTTTTTTATACATAGGGAGGTACCACCTCTGTAGCTGGAATGGGGACCCTCATCCTCAGAGAAGACAATAAACGTACCTACCTCAGGAAAAACTCAAGGTTCTCCCCGGAGCTGTTTGAATATTTTCTTCTCCTGCCACCCCCTATATTTTATATTCTATGTGAACATTTATTAATAAGCAGAATACATTTGCAGAAAAAACACAAACATAAATACAATGGTACAATGTACTAAAGATCATGAATTTCCTCCAGCTCCTCCGAAGCCAGACGCGAGCCAAGTATGCAGAAAGCATTTCCCCTCTGGATGGCCACGCTGAGGCACTGGAACATGAAAGTGGCTGCCCTTGGGTCCCTGGTGGTGTCGATGAGTCTGGAGCCCAATTCTTTAAGGAAACGTGTGGCATTTTTTGCCTAACAGGCGATAAATGACATGCCCATGCACTCTGCCCCAGGGCCAGACTCATGGAACTCTGTGTTCATCAAGAACTGCAAGAAGCCCCTATCACGAGCCTTTTCCATTCTATGGAGAGGGAGCATGGACACGGGGGTCGTCCCACAGTTACTAAAAACAACAGACATAGCCCCACTCCACAAAGGGGGCAGTAAAGCAACAGCAAAGAACTACAGACCAATAGCACTAACATCCCATATCATAAAAATCTTTGAAAGGGTCCTAAGAAGCAAGATCACCACCCATCTAGAAACCCATCAGTTACACAACCCAGGGCAACATGGGTTTAGAACAGGTCGCTCCTGTCTGTCTCAACTATTGGATCACTACGACAAGGTCCTAAATGCACTAGAAGAGAAAAAGAATGCAGATGTAATATATACAGACTTTGCAAAAGCCTTCGACAAGTGTGACCATGGCGTAATAGCGCACAAAATGCGTGCTAAAGGAATAACAGGAAAAGTCGGTCGATGGATCTATAATTTCCTCACTAACAGAACACAGAGAGTAGTCGTCAACAGAGTGGTGTCCGAGGCAGCTACGGTGAAAAGCTCTGTTCCACAAGGCACAGTACTAGCTCCCATCTTGTTCCTCATCC
>NW_027202160.1:0-3083 GCF_038502225.1 Cherax quadricarinatus
ATATTTTTTAATTTTTTGTGAAATTGGCCAAATTGCAAATTTCTGACCACGTTATTGGGTAGTTGAAATCAGTAAATGGGCAGTTTCTTTTACTAAATCAATAGAAAAAAATAGAGTTCTAAAGAAATAGCTATGAGTTTGGTAGACTGGAACAATGGAATTAGCCGAAAATAGGGCTCAAAGTGGGTGAAATCGCCAATTTGTAAATATCGCTGAGGTCGCTAACTTCACGAGAGCATAATTCCGTCAGTTTTCCATCAAATTTCGTTTCTTTTGGTGTCATTACAATCGGGAAAAGATTCTCTATCATTTCATCAGAAAAAATTTTTTTTTTTTTTTTTTAAAATTTTGGGACACCAGGAGACACCTCAGGATTGGGGGTTGCGACAGTCAAGGGGTTAAGCTAAGTTTGTAGTTGTGTACTCCTTTTGTTTAGCTAACTCAGGCCATAGGCTCTTCTTGCATAACACTTATCTAGGTCTGGGTTGGGGGTATTGGCAACTGTACAGTGGTCCCCCGCTTTTCGTAGTTCCCGGCAATCGTAAAATTCGCCAATCATAGGGGTATTTTCGTATAAACATGGACTCGCTTTTCATAGGTTGACTCGCGAGTCGTAGTTCGTCCGGGACGCGTACCCACGGCGTGAGCCAGGGCGGCAGCCAGTCTGGCATTGTTTACCAGTGAGCGAAGGTCCCCTCACGTGCTCCAGCGAAATATTTCATAATATTCCATTTATTTTAGTGCTTGCAAGTACTAAATAAGCTACCATGGCTCCAAAGAAAGCTCCTAGTGCCAAGCCTGTGGTAAAGAAGGTGAGAAATACGATTGAATTTAAGAAAACCATCATTGAACAATATGAAAGTGGTACAAGTGTGGCCGAACTGTCCAGGATGTATAAGAAACCCTACACAACCTTATGTTCCATAGTGGCCAAGAAAAATGAAATAAAGGATGCTGTTGTTGCAAAGGGAGTAACTATGCTGACAAAAATGAGATCACCAGTACTGGAAGAGGTTGAGAAGTTATTATTGGTGTGGATAAATGAGAAACAATTAGCAGGAGATACTCTTATGACTTCGTTTATTTGTGAAAAGGCTAGGCAGTTGCATGAAGATTTGGTAAAGAAATTGCCTGCAAATAGTGGTGAAGTGAGTGAATTTAAGGCCAGCAAAGGCTGGTTTGAGAGATTTAAGAACCGTACTGGCATACACAGTGTGGTAAGGCATGGTGAGGCTGCCAGTTCGGACCACAAGGCGGCTGAAAAATATGTGCATGAATTCCAGGAGTACATAGAGGCTGAAGGACTGAAACCTGAACAAGTGTTCAATTGTGACGAAACAGGCCTCTTTTGGAAGAAAATGCCAAAGAGGACCTTCATTACACAAGAGGAAAAGGCAATGCCAGGACACAAGCCTATGAAAGACAGGCTGACGCTAATGTTCTGTGCTAATGCTAGTGGGGATTTCAAAGTGAAGCCATTACTAGTGTACCATTCTGAAAATCCCAGAGTGTTCAGGAAAAACAATGTTATGAAGAGTAAATTGTGTGTGTTTTGGAAATCTAATAGTAAGGCATGGGTCACGAGGGAAATTTTCGTCGAGTGGTTCAATGAAGTGTTTGGCCCTAGTGTGAAGGAGTATCTCCTGGAAAAGAAATTGGATCTCAAGTGCCTGCTAGTAATGGACAATGCACCTGCTCATCCTCCAAACTTGGATGACCTAATTTTCGAGGAGTTTGGGTTCATCACAGTAAAGTTCTTGCCCCCGAATACCACTCCTCTCCTCCAACCCATGGACCAGCAGGTTATTGCAAACTTTAAAAAACTCTACACAAAAGCAATGTTTCACAGGTGCTTGACTGTGACCACAGACACTCACTTGACCCTAAGGGAATTTTGGAGAGAACACTTCAGCATCCTCCACTGCATAACCCTTATAGGTATGGCTTGGGAGGGAGTGACTACCAGGACTTTGAACTCTGCCTGGAGAAAATTGTGGCCAGATTGTGTCGACAAGAGGGATTTTGAAGGATTTGGGACTGACCCTAATGAGCCTATGTCTGTTGTAAAATCAATTGTGGCACTGGGGAGTTCCATGGGGTTGGATGTGAGTTTGGAGGATGTGGAAGAATTGGTGGAAGACCACAATGAAGAGCTCACCACTGAGGAGCTGCAAGAGCTTCAGCAGGAAGAGCAACACATCGCAGCTCAGAATCTTGCTGCAGAGGAGGAGGAAGAGAGATGGAAGAAGGTGCCTTCTTCAGAAATTAAAGAGATTTTTACTATGTGGGGTAAGATGGAAAGCTTTATGGAGAAACATCACCCTAACAAGGTTGTTGCAAGCCAGGTTGGCAACATGTACAGTGACAAAGTCTTGGGCCATTTTAGGGAAGTGTTAAAGAGACGCCAGAAACAGAGCTCTCTCCACAGTTATTTTGTGAGACAGGACTCCAGTGACTCTCAAGGTGGTCCTAGTGGCATTAAGAAACAGAGAAGAGAAGCAACCCCAGAAAAGCAAATGGTACCTGAGGTGTTGATGGAAGGGGATTCCCCTTCCAAACTATAAACAATCCACTCTCTCTCCTCCTCCAGTCTCCCATACACTAAGAAGAATCTCCAATAAAGGTAAGTGTTATGCTGTTAATGTTTCATTCATCATTTCCCATTGTATTGTTTATGTACTACATGTATATTTCATGTTAAAAATTTTTTTGTTTTAATACTTCTGGGTGTCAGGAACGGATTAATTGTATTTACATTATTTCTTATGGGGAAAATTGATTCGTAAATCGTAAATTTCGTTTATAGTAACGGCTCCAGGAACAGATTAATTACGAAAAACGAGGGACCACTGTACTAAGTATTATTATTATTATTATTTTTATTATTATTATTATTATTTTCTCAATTGTTTGTTGGGTTATCTTATTCAAACTTGGGCAATGTATGATGGAAAGATACTTCTTCATGTACACCAAAAATGAAAGAAATCAGACCATAAATAGTGGAGTTCACTTCTCAGCCATTAGCGGCCGCTTAGCGGTACATTTTTGTATGGTTATTATGGTTATATTCTCGTTTTTTT
>NW_027202161.1:0-3013 GCF_038502225.1 Cherax quadricarinatus
TGGAGTCCTGGAATGAGAGAACACAGAGTAAGCTTGACTGGAGTCCGGAAGGAAGAGGAACACCGAGTAGCTAGACTGGAGTTCTGGAAGAGATTAACACCAGTACCTAAACTGGAATCCTGGAATAGAGGAACACCTGTGTAGCTAGACTGGAGTCCTGGAAGAGAAGGAACACCGAGTAAATAAACTGGAGTCATGGAAGAGAGGAACACCGAGTAGCTAGACTGGAGTCCTTGAAGTGAGGAACAGCGAGTACCTAACCTGGAGTCCTGGAAGAGAGGACCACCGAGTAGCTAGAGTGAAGGCCTGGAAGAGAGGAACACCGAATACCTAGACTGGAGTCCTGGAAGAGAGGAACACCGAGTAGCTAGACTGGAGTCCTGGAAGAGAGGAACACCGATTAACTAGACTGGAGTCCTGGAAGAGAGGAACACCGAGTAACTAGACTGGAGTCCTGGAAGAGAGGAACACCGAGCAGCTAGAGTGAAGGCCTGGAAGAGAGGAACACCGAATAGCTAGACTGGAGTCCTGGAAGAGAGGAACACCGAGTAGCTAGACTGGAGTCCTGGAAGAGAGGAACACTGAGTAGCTAAACTGTAGTCCTGGAGGAGAGGAACTCCGAGTAGCTAGACTGGAGCCCTTGAAGAGAGGAACACCGAGTAACTAGACTGGAGTCCTGGAAGAGAGGAACACCGAGTAGCTTGACTGGAGTCCTGGAAGAGAGGAACACTGAGTAGCTAGACTGGAGCCCTGGAAGAGATTAACACCGAGTAGCTAGATTGGAGTCCTGGAAGAGAGGAACACCGAGAAGCTATACTGGAGTCCTGGAAGAGAGGAACACCGAGTAGCTAGACTGGAGTCCTGGAAGAGATTATCACCGAGTACCTATACTGGAGGCCTAGAAGAGAGGAACACCGAGTAGCTATACTGGCGTCCTGGAAGAGAGGAAAACCGAGTAGCTTGACTGGAGTCCTGGAGAAGAGGAACACCGAGTAGCTAGACTTGAGTCCTGGAAGAGAGGAACACAGAGTAGCTAGATTGGAGTCCTGGAAGAGTGGAACACCGATTAGCTAGACTGGAGTCCTGGAAGAGAGGAACACCGAGTAGCTAGACTGGAGTCTTGGAGGATAGGAACACCGAGTATCTAGACTGGAGTCCTGGAAGAGAGGAACACCGAGTAGCTTGACTGGAGGCCTGGAAGAAAGGAACACAGAGTAGCTAGACTGGAGTCCTGGAAGAAGGGAACACCGAGTAGCTAGACTGGAGTCTTGGAAGAAGGGAACACCGAGTAGCTAGACTGGAGTCTTGGAAGAAAGGAACACCGAGTACCTAGACTGGAGTCCCTATAACTCACACACTGAACTTCGCCTGATTATACGAAGTGTCATGCTGCCTTTTACATTCATAACCATTACTCGTTGATTCATAAGTTTTGTTTGAGGATGGATGGCAGCCAGTCGATGTTTCCAGGTGGCTGAACGATCCAAGGCTTCCTTGTGTGTGTGTGTGTGTCTGTGTGTGTGTCTGTGTGTGTGTCTGTGTGTGTGTCTGTGTGTGTGAGTGTGTGTGTGTGTGTGTGCGCGTGTGTGTGTGTGTGTGTGTGAGTGTGTGTGTGTGTGTGTGTGTGTGTGTGTGTGTGTGTGTGTGTGTGTGTGTGTGTGTGTGTGTGTGTGTGTGTGTGTGTGTGTGTGTGTGTGTGTGTGTGTGTGTGTGTGTGTGTGTGTGTGTGTGTGTGTGTGTGTGTGTGTGTGTGTGTGTGTGTGTGTGTGTGTATGTGTGTGTGTGTGTGTGTGTGTGTGTGTGTGTGTGTGTGTGTGTGTGTGTGTGTGTGTGTGTGTGTCTGTGTGTGTGTGTGTGTGTGTGTGTGTGTGTGTGTGTGTGTGTGTGTGTGTGTGTGTGTGTGTGTGTGTGTGTGTGTGTGTGTGTGTGTGTGTGTGTGTGTGTGTGTGTGTGTGTGTGTGTGTGTGTGTGTGTGTGTGTGTGTGTGTGTGTGTGTGTGTGTGTGTGTGTGTGTGTGTGTGTGTGTGTGTGTGTGTGTGTGTGTGTGTGTGTGTGTGTGTGTGTGTGTGTGTGTGTGTGTGTGTGTGTGTGTGTGTGTGTGTGTGTGTGTGTGTGTGTGTGTGTGTGTGTGTGTGTGTGTGTGTGTGTGTGTGTGTGTGTGTGTGTGTGTGTGTGTGTGTGTGTGTGTGTGTGTGTGTGTGTGTGTGTGTGTGTGTGTGTGTGGGTGTGTGTGTGTGTGTGTGTGTGTGTGTGTGTGTGTGTGTGTGTGTGTGTGTGTGTGTGTGTGTGTGTGTGTGTGTGTGTGTGTGTGTGTGTGTGTGTGTGTGTGTGTGTACTCACCTAGTTGTACTCACCTAGTTGAGGTTGCGGGGGTCGAGTCCGAGCTCCTGGCCCCGCCTCTTCACTGATCGCTACTAGGTCACTCTCCCTGAGCCGTGAGCTTTATCATACCTCTGCTTAAAGCTATGTATGGATCCTGCCTCCACTACATCGCTTCCCAAACTATTCCACTTACTGACTACTCTGTGGCTGAAGAAATACTTCCTAACATCCCTGTGATTCATCTGTGTCTTCAGCTTCCAACTGTGTCCCCTTGTTACTGTGTCCAATCTCTGGAACATCCTGTCTTTGTCCACCTTGTCAATTCCTCTCAGTATTTTGTATGTCGTTATCATGTCCCCCCTATCTCTCCTGTCCTCCAGTGTCGTCAGGTTGATTTCCCTTAACCTCTCCTCGTAGGACATACCTTTTAGCTCTGGGACTAGTCTTGTTGCAAACCTTTGCACTTTCTCTAGTTTCTTTACGTGCTTGGCTAGGTGTGGGTTCCAAACTGGTGCCGCATACTCCAATATGGGCCTAACGTACACGGTGTACAGGGTCCTGAATGATTCCTTATTAAGATGTCGGAATGCTGTTCTGAGGTTTGCTAGGCGCCCATATGCTGCAGCAGTTATTGGTTTGTAGTCTCTGGCCCCCTAGACTGTACTCCGTCTGCGGTCTTCTTTGCTCTTCC
>NW_027202162.1:0-2978 GCF_038502225.1 Cherax quadricarinatus
CTTTAAGTGGTAAAACCCTCTAAGCTCTAAGCTGTAAAGCCCCGTCTAAACTTTTACACTGAAGAGCCCCTCTAAAGCTCTATGCTGCATAGCCCCTCTAAAGCTCTACGCTACAGAGCCCCTCTAAAGCTCTACGCTACAGAGCCCCTCTAAAGCTCTACGCTGCAGAGCCCCTCTAAAGCTCTACGCTGCAGAGCCCCTCTAAAGCTCTACGCTACAGAGCCCCTCTAAAGCTCTACGCTACAGAGCCCCTCTAAAGCTCTACGTTACAGAGCCCCTCTAAAGCTCTACGCTACAGAGCCCCTCTAAAGCTCTACGCTACAGAGCCCCTCTAAAGCTCTACGCTGCAGAGCCCCTATAAAGCTCTACGCTGCTTTCATTTTACTGGACAAGTAGCCACAGGAAAAAGTAACAAAATTTTTTACAATCACATACTGGATTAATTTGTAAAAACCATCTTCTCCTCTACCTTCTGGACGCTGACTCCCGTATTACCTTAATACTCTTCTATTTTCACATACTTATATATATATATATATACATATATATATATATATATATATATATATATATATATATATATATATATATATATATATATATATATAGATATATAAATATATGTATATGTATATATATATATATATATATATATATATATATATATATATATATATATATATATATATATATATAGATATATAAATATATGTATATGTATATATATATATATATATATATATATATATATATATATATATATATATATATATATATATATATATATATATATATATATATATATATATATATATATATATATATATATATATATATAATATCTTGCCAAATATGACAGGACAACAGCATCAGTAGAACGGTGGCAGCAACAACAGGAACAGCAGCAGGACGGTGGTGGCAGCAACGAGAGGAACAGCAACACGACGTTGGGAGCAACAAGAGGAACGACAGCAGAACGGTGGCAGCAGCAGGAGCAGCAGCAGGAGAAGCAGCAGCAGCAGCAGGACTTGGTTGCCTTAAAGTGAAACAGCTGATATCATCCTGGGGGAAGAAAGATCCAACACCTTGCACTGGTGTGTAGCAACACTTGTACCTACACTAATAACACCCACGAGTCCAGCAGCACACCTGCTGAGTGATGGGGGAGGGTAGTAGGGTGAGGGGTGTCGGCCCCACACGTGGGGAGAAACATGGTGCTTCGCCCACCCTTATTTTAGGGAACTAAAAAAAATAAAAACACTACGGGGAAGGGGAGAGAGCGTGGAACGTCCTCCTTCTCCAACGTCTCTCCGAGCACTGATGGCAGAGCCGGCCGGCCGTCCCCCGCCACCGCCGGCGGGAGGAGCCGGGGAGGAGGGATGAGAGAAAAAGAGAGAAAGAGAGAGGGTAGACGGAGAGGAAAAGAGTGAAGGGGAGGAGGAAACGGGTGTACCAGATGGGGGAGAGGAGTTAAGTGGCAAGGCGAATGTGGATACTTTTAGAGAGGAAAGACATTCTACACTCCTGTAGACCATACTGAAGCCTTAACCAGGGTTTGTACCCACCTTCACCAGGATGTGTACCCACCTTCACCAGGATGTGTACCCACCTTCACCAGGGTGTGTACCCACCTTCACCAGGGTGTGTACCCACCTTCACCAGGGTGTGTACCCACCTTCACCAGGGTGTGCACCCACCTTCACCAGGGTGTGTACCCACCTACACCAGGGTGTGTACCCACCTTCACCAGGGTGTGTACCCATCTTCACCAGGGTGTGTACCCATCTTCACCAGGGTGTGTGCCCACCTTCACCAGGGTGTGTACCCATCTTCACCAGGGTGTGTACCCACCTTCACCAGGATGTGTACCCACCTTCACCAGGGTATTTACCTACCTTCACCAGGGTGTGTACCCACCTTCACCAGGGTGTGTACCCACCTTCACCAGGGTGTGTACCCACCTTCACCAGGGTGTGTACCCACCTTCACCAGGGTATGTACCTACCTTCACCAGGGTGTGTATCCACCTTCACCAGGGTGTGTACCCACCTTCACCAGAGTATGTACCTACCTTCACCAGGGTGTGTACCTACCTTCACCAGGGTGTGTACCCACCTTCACCAGGGTGTGTACCCACCTTCACCAGGGTGTGTACCCACCTTCACCAGGGTATGTACCTACCTTCACCAGGGTGTGTATCCACCTTCACCAGGGTGTGTACCTACCTTCACCAGGGTGTGTACCCACCTTCACCAGGGTGTGTACCCACCTTTACCAGGGTGTGTACCCACCTTCACCAGGGTGTGTACCCACCTTCACCAGGGTGTGTATCCACCTTCACCAGGGTGTGTACCTACCTTCACCAGGGTGTGTACCCACCTTCACCAGGGTGTGTACCCACCTTTACCAGGGTGTGTACCCACCTTCACCAGGGTGTGTACCCACCTTCACCAGGGTGTGTACCCACCTTCACCAGGGTGTGTACCTACCTTCACCAGGGTGTGTACCCACCTTCACCAGGGTGTGTACCCACCTTCACCAGGGTGTGTACCTACCTTCACCAGGGTGTGTACCCACCTTCACCAGGGTGTGTACCCACCTTCACCAGGGTGTGTACCCACCTTCACCAGGGTGTGTACCCACCTTCACCAGGGGTGTGAAGCCTCGTTCACCAGGGTGTGTACCCACCTTCACCAGGGGTCCTGAAACCTCGTTCACTAGCAACATAGAGGCAATAACAGACACACACAATAAAAGAGCAACATAGAGACAGTAACAGAGTAACATAGAGACAACAGCAATAACAGAGTAACATAGAGACAACAACAACAACAACATGGCAACATAGAGACAACAACAATAACAGAGCAACATAGAGAAAATAACAATAACAGAGCAACATAGAGACAACAACAATAACAGAGCAACATAGAGACAACAACAATAACAGAGCAACATAGAGACAACAACAACATGGC
>NW_027202163.1:0-2974 GCF_038502225.1 Cherax quadricarinatus
CACATACACACACACACACACACACACACACACACACACACACACACACACACACACACACACACACAAACAGACACACACACATACAGACACACACACAGACACACACACACAGACACACACACACAGACACACACACACAGACACAGACACACACACACACACAGGAAGACAACAGTCAAAGACCAGGTGATCAGATTAGGGACAGAAGGTGGAGAACTCACAAGAAATGATCAGGAGGTATGTGAGGAGCTGAACAGGAGATTTAAGGAAGTTTTTACAGTAGAGACAGGAAGGGCTGTGGGAAGACAGCACAGAAGGGAAAATCAAGAGGGAATATACCAACAAGTGTTGGATGACATACGAACAACTGAGGAGGAGGTGAAGAAGCTCTTAAGTGACCTTGACACCTCAAAGGCGATGGGACCGGACAACATCTCCCCATGGGTCCTTAGAGAAGGAGCAGAGATGCTGTGTGTGCCTCTAACCACAATCTTCAACACATCCCTTGAAACTGGGCAACTACCTGAGAAATAGAAGACAGCTAATGTAGTCCCCATATTTAAGAAAGGAAACAGAAACGAGGCACTAAACTACAGACCTGTGTCTCTGACTTGTATTGTGTGCAAAGTCATGGAGAAGATTATCAGGAGGAGAGTGGTCGAACACCTGGAAAGGAACAAGATTATAAATGAAAACCAGCATGGGTTCATGGAAGGCAAATCTTGTATCACAAACCTCCTGGAGTTTTATGACAAGGTAACAGAAGTAAGACACGAGAGAGAGGGTTGGGTAGATTGCGTTTTCCTAGACTGCAGGAAGGCCTTTGACACAGTTCCCCACAAGAGATTAGTGCAGAAGCTGGAGGATCAGGCACACGTAAAAGGAAGGGCACTGCAATGGATAAGGGAATACCAGACAGGGAGGCAGCAACGAGTCATGGTACGTGAAGAGGTATCACAGTAGGCGCCTGTTACGAGCGGGGTCCCACAGGGGTCAGTTCTAGGACCAGTGCTATTTTTGGTATATGTGAACGACATGATGGAAGGAATAGACTCTGAAGTGTCCCTGTTCGCAGATGACGTGAAGTTGATGAGAAGAATTAAATCGGACGAGGATGAGGCAGGACTGCAAAGAGACCTGGAGAGGCTGGACATGTGGTCCAGTAACTGGCTTCTCGAATTCAATCCAGCCAAATGCAAAGTCATGAAGATTGAGGAGGGGCAAAGAAGACCGCAGACAGAGTATAGGCTAGGTGGACAAAGACTACAGACCTCACTCAGGGAGAAAGACCTTGGGGTGACCATAACACCGAGCACATCACCGGAGGCACACATCAACCAAATAACCGCTGCAGCATACGGGCGCCTGGCAAACCTGAGAATAGCGTTCCGATTCCTTAATAAGGAATCGTTCAAGACACTGTACACTGTGTATGTTAGGCCCATACTGGAGTATGCAGCACCAGTCTGGAACCAACACCTGGTCAAGCACGTCAAGAAGTTAGAGAAGGTACAAAGGTTTGCAACAAGGCTAGTCCCAGAGCTCAAGGGAATGTCGTACGAGGAAAGGTTAAGGGAAATCGGACTGACGACACTGGAGGACAGAAGGGTCAGGGGAGACATGATAACGACATACAAGATACTGCGGGGAATAGACAAGGTGGACAGAGATAGGATGTTCCAGAGAGGGGACACAGGGACAAGGGGTCACAACTGGAAGCTGAAGACTCAGAGGAGTCACAGGGACGTTAGGAAGTATTTCTTCAGTCATAGAGTTGTCAGCAAGTGGAATAGCCTAGCAAGTGAAGTAGTGGAGGCAGGAACCATACATAGTTTTAAGAAGAGGTATGACAAAGCTCAGGAAGCAGAGAGAGAGAGGATCCAGTAGCGATCAGTGAAGAGGCGGGGCCAGGAGCTGAGTCTCGACCCCTGCAACCACAATTAGGTGAGGTGAGGTGAGTAGACACACATCGACATGTGCCTAGTACAAAATGGTAACTAACACATACACACATACACACATACACACACACACATACACACACATACACACATCACTTACGAGAGGCCCCTTGGAGCTAGCGATCATGTGGTTCTGAGTTTTGACTATATAGTAGAGTTACAAGTGGAGAAGGTAACAGGAACTGAAGGGGACAGGCCAAACTATAAAAGGGGGGACTACACAGGTATGAGAAACTTCCTGCAGGAGGTTCAGTGGGACAGAGAAATGATAGGAAAATCAGTAAACGAGATGATGGAATATGTGGCAACAAAGTGCAAGGAGGCAGAGGAAAGTTTTGTTCCCAAGGGAAACAGAAATAATAGGAAGACCAAAACGAGTCCTTGGTTTACCCGAAGGTGTAGGGAGGCAAAAACTAAGTGCAACAGAGAATGGAAAAGGTACAGGAGGCATAGGACCCAGGAAAACAAGGAGATTAGTAGAAGAGCCAGAAACGAGTATGCGCAGATAAGGAGGGAGGCCCAGCGACAGTATGAAAACGACATAGCATCGAAAGTCAAATCTGACCCGAAACTGCTGTATAGCCACATTAGGAGGAAGACAACAGTCAAGGACCAGGTGATAAGGCTGAGGAAAGAAGGTGGAGAACTCACAAGAAACGATCAAGAGGTATGTGAGGAGCTCAACACGAGATTTAAGGAAGTATTTACAGTAGAGACAGGAAGGACTCTGGGGGGACAGACCAGATGGGGACACCAACAAGGAATACACCAACAAGTGTTGGACGACATACATACAGATGAGGAGGAGGTGAAGAAACTGCTAAGGGACATCGATACCTCAAAGGCAATGGGACCGGACAACATCTCTCCATGGGTCCTTAGAGAGGGAGCAGATATGTTGTGCATACCACTTACCACAATCTTCAACACATCCCTGGAAACTGGGCAACTACCTGAGGTATGGAAGACGGCAAATGTAGTTCCCATTTTCAAAAAAGGAGACAGAAAAG
>NW_027202164.1:0-2938 GCF_038502225.1 Cherax quadricarinatus
TGTGTAGTGGGAGTGTTTGTGTAGTGGCAGTGTTTGTGTAGTGGCAGTGTTTGTGTGTAGTGGCAGTGTTTGTGTGTAGTGGCAGTGTTTGTGTAGTGGCAGTGTTTGTGTAGTGGCAGTGTTTGTGTAGTGGCAGTGTTTGTGTGTAGTGGCAGTGTTTGTGTAGTGGCAGTGTTTGTGTAGTGGCAGTGTTTGTGTAGTGGCAGTGTTTGTGTAGTGGCAGTGTTTGTGTAGTGGCAGTGTTTGTGTAGTGGCAGTGTTTGTGTAGCAGCAGTGTTTGTGTAGTGGCAGTGTTTGTGTAGTGGCAGTGTTTGTGTAGTGGCAGTGTTTGTGTAGTGGCAGTGTTTGTGTAGTGGCAGTGTTTGTGTAGTGGCAGTGTTTGTGTAGTGGCAGTGTTTGTGTAGTGGCAGTGTTTGTGTAGTGGCAGTGTTTGTGTAGTGGCAGTGTTTGTGTAGTGGCAGTGTTTGTGTAGTGGCAGTGTTTGTGTAGTGGCAGTGTTTGTGTAGTGGCAGTGTTTGTGTAGTGGCAGTGTTTGTGTAGTGGCAGTGTTTGTGTAGTGGCAGTGTTTGTGTAGTGGCAGTGTTTGTGTAGTGGCAGTGTTTGTGTAGTGGCAGTGTTTGTGTAGTGGCAGTGTTTGTGTAGTGGCAGTGTTTGTGTAGTGGCAGTGTTTGTGTAGTGGCAGTGTTTGTGTAGTGGCAGTGTTTGTGTAGTGGCAGTGTTTGTGTAGTGGCAGTGTTTGTGTAGTGGCAGTGTTTGTGTGTAGTGGCAGTGTTTGTGTAGTGGCAGTGTTTGTGTAGTGGCAGTGTTTGTGTAGTGGCAGTGTAGTGGCAGTGTTTGTGTAGTGGCAGCGTTTGTGTAGTGGCAGTGTTTGTGTAGCGGCAGTGTTTGTGTAGTGGCAGTGTTTGTGTAGTGGCAATGTTTGTGTAGTGGCAGTGTTTGTGGCAGTGTTTGTGTAGTGGCAGTGTTTGTGTAGTGGCAGTGTTTGTGTAGTGGCAGTGTTTGTGTGTAGTGGCAGTGTTTGTGTAGTGGCAGTGTTTGTGTAGTGGCAGTGTTTGTGTAGTGGCAGTGTTTGTGTAGTGGCAGTGTTTGTGTGTAGTGGCAGTGTTTGTGTAGTGGCAGTGTTTGTGTAGTGGCAGTGTTTGTGTGTAGTGGCAGTGTTTGTGTAGTGGCAGTGTTTGTGTAGTGGCAGTGTTTGTGTAGTGGCAGTGTTTGTGTAGTGGCAGTGTTTGTGTAGTGGCAGTGTTTGTGTAGTGGCAGTGTTTGTGTGTAGTGGCAGTGTTTGTGTAGTGGCAGTGTTTGTGTAGTGGCAGTGTTTGTGTAGTGGCAGTGTTTGTGTAGTGGCAGTGTTTGTGTAGTGGCAGTGTTTGTGTGTAGTGGCAGTGTTTGTGTAGTGGCAGTGTTTGTGTAGTGGCAGTGTTTGTGTAGTGGCAGTGTTTGTGTAGTGGCAGTGTTTGTGTGCAGTGTTTGTGTAGTGGCAGTGTTTGTGTAGTGGCAGTGTTTGTGTAGTGGCAGTGTTTGTGTAGTGGCAGTGTTTGTGTAGTGGCAGTGTTTGTGTAGTGGCAGTGTTTGTGTGTAGTGGCAGTGTTTGTGTAGTGGCAGTGTTTGTGTAGTGGCAGTGTTTGTGTGTAGTGGCAGTGTTTGTGTAGTGGCAGTGTTTGTGTAGTGGCAGTGTTTGTGTAGTGGCAGTGTTTGTGTAGTGGCAGTGTTTGTGTAGTGGCAGTGTTTGTGTAGTAGCAGTGTTTGTGTGTAGTGGCAGTGTTTGTGTAGTGGCAGTGTTTGTGTAGTGGCAGTGTTTATGTGTAGTGGCAGTGCTTGTGCAGTGGGAGGGTTTGTGTAGTGGCAGTGTTTGTGTGTAGTGGCAGTGTTTGTGTGTAGTGGCAGCGTTTGTGTAGTGGCAGTGTTTGTGTAGTGGCAGTGTTTGTGTGTAGTGGCAGTGTTTGTGTAGTGGCAGTGTTTGTGTAGTGGCAGTGTTTGTGTAGTGGCAGTGTTTGTGTAGTGGCAGTGTTTGTGTGTAGTGGCAGTGTTTGTGTGTAGTGGCAGTGTTTGTGTAGTGGCAGTGTTTGTGTAGTGGCAGTGTTTGTGTGTAGTGGCAGTGTTTGTGTAGTGGCAGTGTTTGTGTGTAGTGGCAGTGTTTGTGTAGTGGCAGTGTTTGTGTAGTGGCAGTGTTTGTGTAGTGGCAGTGTTTGTGTGTAGTGGCAGTGTTTGTGTAGTGGCAGTGTTTGTGTGTAGTGGCAGTGTTTGTGTAGTGGCAGTGTTTGTGTAGTGGCAGTGTTTGTGTAGTGGCAGTGTTTGTGTAGTGGCAGTGTTTGTGTGTAGTGGCAGTGTTTGTGTGTAGTGGCAGTGTTTGTGTAGTGGCAGTGTTTGTGTGTAGTGGCAGTGTTTGTGTAGTGGCAGTGTTTGTGTGTAGTGGCAGTGTTTGTGTGTAGTGGCAGTGTTTGTGTGTAGTGGCAGTGTCTGTGTGTAGTGGCAGTGTTTGTGTAGTGGCAGTGTTTGTGTAGTGGCAGTGTTTGTGTATTGGCAGTGTTTGTGTAGTGGCAGTGTTTGTGTAGTGGCAGTGTTTGTGTAGTGGCAGTGTTTGTGTGTAGTGGCAGTGTTTGTGTAGTGGCAGTGTTTTGTGTAGTGGCAGTGTTTGTGTAGTGGCAGTGTTTGTGTAGTGGCAGTGTTTGTGTAGTGGCAGTGTTTGTGTAGGGGCAGTGGTTGTGGAGAGGCAGTGGCAGTGTTTGTGTGTAGTGGCAGTGTTTGTGTGTAGTGGCAGTGTTTGTGTAGTGGCAGTGTTTGTGTAGTGGCAGTGTTTGTGTAGTGGCAGTGTTTGTGTAGTGGCAGTGTTTGTGTAGTGGCAGTGTTTGTGTGTAGTGGCAGTGTTTGTGCAGTGGCAGTGTTTGTGTGTACTGGCAGCGTTTGTGTAGTGGCAATGTTTGTGTAGTGGCAGTGTTTGTGT
>NW_027202165.1:0-2919 GCF_038502225.1 Cherax quadricarinatus
CTTTAAAATGTGAAAAGGCTCGAAAATTTCAATTCCATCAGTAATTCTGATAAAAAAAGTTTGAAAATCCATGAATTTTAGCTATAAAATAAGGTTTGTCTGAAAAGTGTTCTAAATGCTCCAAATCGTAGAAATATACAGTAAAACATCATTTTAAAATATTTTTCGATTTTTTCAATGCTTCAGGTATTTTTAAAAAATAGCAAAAGCATTGAAAAAATCGTAAAATATGGTAAAATGATGTTTTACTGCATATTTCGATGATTTAGAAGGGGCATTACACACAACAATACACTAAATGTCATATTTAAGTTACTTTCAGCATAAAATTCATTTCCATCAGTAATTTCTGATAAAAGAAAGATTGAAAATCCATGAATTTTAGCTAAAATTCAGGTCTGTCTGAAAAGTGTTCTAAATGTTCTAAATCGTCGAAATATGCAATAAAACATCATTTTGCAGATTTTCGATTTTTTCAATGCTTTTGGTATTTTTAAAAAATATGTGGAATATTCAAAATTATTTCTGAATTTCATCAAAATTTTATCGGCTTTTTGAAAAAAATGTAATATGCATTAAAATGTGAAAAGGCTCGAAAATTTCAATTCCATCAGTAATTCTGATAAATAAATTTGAAAATCCAAGAATTTTAGCTATAAAATAAGGTTTGTCTGAAAAGTGTTCTAAATGCTCCAAATCATAGAAATATGCAGTAAAACATCATTTTACCATATTTTTTCGATTTTTTCAATGCTTCAGGTATTTTTAAAAATAGCAAAAGCATTGAAAAATCGAAAAATATGGTAAAATGATGTTTTACTGCATATTTCGACGATTTAGAGATTTGAGCACTTTTTCAAACAAACCTCTTTTTAGCTAAAATACATGGATTTTCACACTTGAAATATGTATTGACACAATACTACACTAAAATGTCATACATAAGTTACTTTCAGCATAAAATTCAATTCCATCAGTAATTCTGATAAAAAAAATTGAAAATAACATAAGAACATAAGAACGAAGGAACACTGCAGAAGGCCTACTGGCCCATGCGAGGCAGGTGCAAGTCTCCTACCGGCTTAAGCCAATGCACCCAACCTAGTCAGGTCAGGTCACATTGACTTAAGGGTGGAACACGGCAACCGACCTGGTAGCACAAGCTATCAGGTCCAACTCACACCCACCCACATCCACTCATGTATTTATCCAACCTATTTTTAAAGCTACACAACGTTGTGGCCTCTATAACTGTACTCGGGAGTTTGTTCCACTCAACCACAACTCTATTACCAAACCAGTACTTTCCTATATCCTTCCTGAATCTGAATTTTTCCAACTTAAAACCATTGCTGCGAGTCCTGTCTAGGCTAGATATTTTCAGCACACTATTTACATCCCCTTTATTTATTCCTGTCTTCCATTTATACACCTCAATCATATCCCCCCTAATTCTACGTCTTTCTAGAGAGTGCAGATTCAGGGCCCTCAGTCTATCCTCATAGGGAAGGTTTCTGATACATGGGATCAACTTTGTCATCCTCCTTTGTACATTTTCCAGTGAATTTATATCCATCCTGTAATACGGTGACCAAAACTGTGCAGCATAATCTAAATAAGGCCTAACCAAGGATGTATAGAGTTGAAGAACAACCTGAGGACTCCTATTATTTATGCTTCTTGATATGAAGCCAAGGATTCTATTAGCTTTATTGCGAACAGTTATGCACTGTTGTCTTGGTTTCAGATTACTGCTAACCAGAACTCCTAAATCTTTTTCGCAATCCGTAATATTAAGATCTACATTATTTAGTTTATATGTGGCATGGTTATTGTCCTGTCCAACATTTATGTTGAAAAGATTAGCCAAAGGTGTGCTAAGCTCCTCTTTACATTCCTTTAGAACCCTTGCATACAGTTCATCAGGGCCTGGGGATTTGTTAGGTTTAATTCATCTATTTGCCTAAGGACCATGTCACTTGTGACCCTAATAGTGCACAGTTTATTATCGTCCTGTTCTACATAATTTATCATTACTGGAATATCGCTGGTATCCTCCTGTGTAAAAACTGAGAGGAAGTATGTGTTAAAAATTCTACATTTCCTTATCACTGTCAGTGAGCTGACCGAGGAACTTTTAGTGGGCCTATCTTGTCCCCTGATCTTACTTCTGCATACCTGAAAGAATCCTTTAGGGTTAATCTTCGATTCTCTTGTAACAATCATAATCTCTTTTTGCTTTTCTAATTCCCTTCTTTTTTATTTCTCTCTTTAACTGAATATATCGATTTCTCAATTGCCCCTCCTCTTTTGATTTGCCTCTATATGCCTCTCTTTTGACCAATCAGATATTTTAATCTATTGTTCATCCATTTAGGATCATTTTGTTTGATCTGATTTCCCTATTTGGAACATAATTTGACTGAGCAGCTAGAACTATGCCCTGGAGAAAGCATCATATTGGCAGCCATCACCACCTACCTGACCCTTAGTCAGGTCATTCCAGTTCAGCCCACCTAAGTAATTTTCAGTCCTATGAAATCAGCCAAGCGAAAATCAGGATGGAGACTTGATTGCCATTATTGGGAATTCCATGATATATTAAAACTGGGAGTGATTTGTGATCACTTTCCCCAAACTCATCATTAACCTCAAGATTATTAATTAGTGTTTCCCTACTGGCAAGAACCAAGTCAGAGTTATTTCCCTAGTTGGCTCTGTCTCAAACTATTTTAAAAAAACAATCCTGGATCGTATCAAGAAAGTCACCTGACTCTAAATTTCCTGTCAAATTGCTCCAGTCAATCTGTCTATAGTTGAAGTCTCCCATTAGCACAACATTTTCGTATGTAGATGCCTTACGAATTTCGTCCCATAGAAGTTTACTTCACTCCCTATCAAGATTTGGGGCCCTGTAAA
>NW_027202166.1:0-2905 GCF_038502225.1 Cherax quadricarinatus
ATCTCACCTATGGAATTTGTGCATGAGGCTCAACAACAATAAACCATCTCAGACCACTAATTACCCAACAAAAGGCTGCGGTCAGAATGATAACAAATTCTCACTACAGGCAGCACACTCCACCAATATTCAATACACTAAACCTACTCACCATACAAAACATCCATACTTATTACTGCACCTATTACATACATAGAACACTTAACTCTGATATAAACCCTCCCCTCAAACGTCTCCTTACCAACCTCAACAGAACACATGACCATAACACAAGGCACAGATCACTCTTTGATGTTCCTCGTGTCCATCTCACGCTATGCAAAAACTCAATGCACATAAAAGGCCCTAAAATCTGGAATTCATTACCTGTAAATATAAAAGAAACACTGTCTGTTTATAAATTCAAGTCTCTTCTCAAAAAATCACTTACTCACCCACAACCAAATAAATACTGAATAATTGTATCTTAAAAATTGTATCTCATAAATGTTTCTCATAATTGTATCTCATAAATGTTTAACCTGATACCCAATCAAACTTTGTTATTTTTTAATTACATTACCTAACAGAATACTCCATTCTACTGAATGGACAGCAATACAGTAAATGACCATATGACCTGTCTTTGTAATACTCATTTGTGCTTAATTGTTATCTGTTTACAATAATGTTTTACCACTGAATATATCACTGCTTATTTAATCTTAAGTTAATTTTAAGCCTGCCCATAATGCTCTGCGTACAAGAGGCTTTGGCATGTTACACTTAACTATATTCATTTGTACTACTCTGTATCATGTTCAAATTAAAAAACTGCACTGGCTGAGGATACATAGACGTTGAGTAGTTGTAGACACAATGATGAGTCACGGACTGCTGTAGACTGCGTGGGGCTGAACTGGGCTGGCTTAGGGGCTAAGCCAACTGGGTCCCCATGTGGTTAAGCTGGATAGAACTTCTTGGAAGAAACTGGGAGGAACACAACACGCACGGACGGCGAGATGGACGTAGTTGCGTAGCAGGGAAGGTTGTAGGAGGAGGCGGGTGTGTACATGTAGTCCAGGGTATCAACCAACCCCAGAGCTGCCCCGTGGTCACGCGTGGAGCCACGCGAAGCCAACACACTAAAACGACCTCACCTCTACTTCTTGTAGCTGAGAAGGGCGTAGGGACGCTGTAGGAGGCAGGAGAACGGTGCTGGAGAGTGTTGAAGGGCTGTAGAGAGGGCGATGAGGTGAACCCGTGACTGCTAAAGCCGGAGATGCCGCCGTTATGCCTATGTCCAGATTTTGTGGGAAAAATCTAGGACGAAGATTTATCTCGGGCCCCGTCAAGACGCTGGGAGTAACAGATAACTCTTTAGGCCAGCAGGTGCGTTGGATGATGACGGATGATGTTGACTGGCGTCGACCCCTCCACCCCGAGTAGGCTCACAATGCCGTTGACTCCGCTGTCACCACTGTTATTGCTATTCTTGCTGTTGAACAACGGTTTAGTGCCGATAGAGGTAGCGTATGATACGGCCGTGGACTAGTTTGGCTTTAATTGGATAGGAGTAAGTACACAATGGGCAATGTGAGGGAATAACCGATAGCCAGTCCGTGGAGGGAAGCACTTGTACCTCTCGAGTCAGTCGGCCGTGAAGTGAGAGGGAGTGGGCCCAGCGACCCACTGACCTGGGTAGCCCTAGAGAGTGCTGCAAAATATGAACTAAGCTGGCAGACAGCATAGGCTGTCTGTGCTGACAGTACAGACTGTCTACATTTCCATCCCCTCCCTACAGGCGCTGTATAATCCCTACGGGTTTAGCGCTCCCCCATGATTATAATAATAATAATAATAATAATGTAACTAAGAGAAACAATAGGAAAACCAGAACGAGCCCATGGTTCACCCAAAGGGGTAGAGAGGCCAAAACTAAGTGAGCTACAGAATGGAAAAAATATAGAAGACAAAGGACCCAGGAAAATAAGATTAGCCGAAGAGCCAGAAACGAATATGCATCGATAAGGAGGAAGGCCCAGCGGCAATACGAGAATGACATAGCATCGAAAATCAAATCTGACCCAAAGCTATTGTATAGTCATATCAGGAGGAGCACAACAATCAAGGACCAAATAATCAGGCTGAGGAAGGAGGGGAGATCACAAGAAACAACGAAGATGTGACGAGCACAACAAGCCACGGGGCCAAAGACTGCAAACCTCACTCAACGATAAGGATCCTGGGGTGAGTATCATACAAGGTACATCTCCTGAAGTGCACCAACCAAATAACTGCTGCAGCATATGGATGCCTGGCAAACCTAAGAATAGCGTTTTGACACCTGAGTAAAAAGTCATTCAAGAGTCTGTTCATCGTATACGTCAGGCCCATGTCAGAGTATGCAGCACCAGCATGGAACTCATACCTGGTCAAGCATGTTAAGAAATTAGAGAAAGTGCAAAGGTTTGCAACAAGACTAGCCCCAGAGCTAAGGGGTATGTCCTACGAGGAGATGTTAAAGGAAATCGACCTGACAACACTGGAGGACAGGAGAGAGAGGGGAGTAGGCATGATAACGACATATAAAATACTGAGAGGAATTGGCAAGGTGGATAAGGACAGAAAGTTTCAGAGATGTGACACAGCAAAAAGGGGTCACAACTGGAAGCTGAAAACTCAGATGAGTCACAGGTATGTTAGAAAGTGTTTCTTCAGTCATAGAGTTGTCGGGAAGTGGAACAATCTGGAGAGTGATGTAGTGGAGGCAGGATCCATACATAGCTTTAAGAAGAGGTATGATAAAGCTCATGGAGCAGGGAGAGAGTGGATCTAGTAGCGACCAATGAAGAGGCGGGGCCAGGTGCTGAATCGACCCCTGCAGCCACAATTAGGCTAGTACAATTAGGTGAGTACACACACA
>NW_027202167.1:0-2891 GCF_038502225.1 Cherax quadricarinatus
ATATAAGTGCCAGTGTGAGAGATATAAGTGCCAGTGTGAGAGATATAAGTGCCAGTGTGAGAGATATAAGTGCCAGTGTGAGAGATATAAGTGCCAGTGTGAGAGATATAAGTGCCAGTGTGAGAGATATAAGTGCCAGTGTGAGAGATATAAGTGCCAGTGTGTGAGATATAAGTGCCAGTGTGAGAGATATAAGTGCCAGTGTGAGAGATATAAGTGCCAGTGTGAGAGATATAAGTGCCAGTGTGAGAGATATAAGTGCCAGTGTGAGAGATATAAGTGCCAGTGTGAGAGATATAAGTGCCAGTGTGAGAGATATAAGTGCCAGTGTGAGAGATATAAGTGCCAGTGTGAGAGATATAAGTGCCAGTGTGAGAGATATAAGTGCCAGTGTGAGAGATATAAGTGCCAGTGTGAGAGATATAAGTGCCAGTGTGAGAGATATAAGTGCCAGTGTGAGAGATATAAGTGCCAGTGTGAGAGATATAAGTGCCAGTGTGAGAGATATAAGTGCCAGTGTGAGAGATATAAGTGCCAGTGTGAGAGATATAAGTGCCAGTGTGAGAGATATAAGTGCCAGTGTGAGAGATATAAGTGCCAGTGTGAGAGATATAAGTGCCAGTGTGAGAGATATAAGTGCCAGTGTGAGAGATATAAGTGCCAGTGTGAGAGATATAAGTGCCAGTGTGAGAGATATAAGTGCCAGTGTGAGAGATATAAGTGCCAGTGTGAGAGATATAAGTGCCAGTGTGAGAGATATAAGTGCCAGTGTGAGAGATATAAGTGCCAGTGTGAGAGATATAAGTGCCAGTGTGAGAGATATAAGTGCCAGTGTGAGAGATATAAGTGCCAGTGTGAGAGATATAAGTGCCAGTGTGAGAGATATAAGTGCCAGTGTGAGAGATATAAGTGCCAGTGTGAGAGATATAAGTGCCAGTGTGAGAGATATAAGTGCCAGTGTGAGAGATATAAGTGCCAGTGTGAGAGATATAAGTGCCAGTGTGAGAGATATAAGTGCCAGTGTGAGAGATATAAGTGCCAGTGTGAGAGATATAAGTGCCAGTGTGAGAGATATAAGTGCCAGTGTGAGAGATATAAGTGCCAGTGTGAGAGATATAAGTGCCAGTGTGAGAGATATAAGTGCCAGTGTGAGAGATATAAGTGCCAGTGTGAGAGATATAAGTGCCAGTGTGAGAGATATAAGTGCCAGTGTGAGAGATATAAGTGCCAGTGTGAGAGATATAAGTGCCAGTGTGAGAGATATAAGTGCCAGTGTGAGAGATATAAGTGCCAGTGTGAGAGATATAAGTGCCAGTGTGAGAGATATAAGTGCCAGTGTGAGAGATATAAGTGCCAGTGTGAGAGATATAAGTGCCAGTGTGAGAGATATAAGTGCCAGTGTGAGAGATATAAGTGCCAGTGTGAGAGATATAAGTGCCAGTGTGAGAGATATAAGTGCCAGTGTGAGAGATATAAGTGCCAGTGTGAGAGATATAAGTGCCAGTGTGAGAGATATAAGTGCCAGTGTGAGAGATATAAGTGCCAGTGTGAGAGATATAAGTGCCAGTGTGAGAGATATAAGTGCCAGTGTGAGAGATATAAGTGCCAGTGTGAGAGATATAAGTGCCAGTGTGAGAGATATAAGTGCCAGTGTGAGAGATATAAGTGCCAGTGTGAGAGATATAAGTGTGTGAGAGATATAAGTGCCAGTGTGAGAGATATAAGTGCCAGTGTGAGAGATATAAGTGCCAGTGTGAGAGATATAAGTGCCAGTGTGAGAGATATAAGTGCCAGTGTGAGAGATATAAGTGCCAGTGTGAGAGATATAAGTGCCAGTGTGAGAGATATAAGTGCCAGTGTGAGAGATATAAGTGCCAGTGTGAGAGATATAAGTGCCAGTGTGAGAGATATAAGTGCCAGTGTGAGAGATATAAGTGCCAGTGTGAGAGATATAAGTGCCAGTGTGAGAGATATAAGTGCCAGTGTGAGAGATATAAGTGCCAGTGTGAGAGATATAAGTGCCAGTGTGAGAGATATAAGTGCCAGTGTGAGAGATATAAGTGCCAGTGTGAGAGATATAAGTGCCAGTGTGAGAGATATAAGTGCCAGTGTGAGAGATATAAGTGCCAGTGTGAGAGATATAAGTGCCAGTGTGAGAGATATAAGTGCCAGTGTGAGAGATATAAGTGCCAGTGTGAGAGATATATGTTCCTGTGTGAGAGATATAAGTGCCAGTGTGAGAGATATAAGTGCCAGTGTGAGAGATATAAGTGCCAGTGTGAGAGATATAAGTGCCAGTGTGAGAGATATAAGTGCCCGGGAGAGAGATATAAGTGTGTGAGAGATATAAGTGCCAGTGTGAGAGATATAAGTGCCAGTGTGAGAGATATAAGTGCCAGTGTGAGAGATATAAGTGCCAGTGTGAGAGATATAAGTGCCAGTGTGAGAGATATAAGTGCCAGTGTGAGAGATATAAGTGCCAGTGTGAGAGATATAAGTGCCAGTGTGAGAGATATAAGTGCCAGTGTGAGAGATATAAGTGCCAGTGTGAGAGATATAAGTGCCAGTGTGAGAGATATAAGTGCCAGTGTGAGAGATATAAGTGCCAGTGTGAGAGATATAAGTGCCAGTGTGAGAGATATAAGTGCCAGTGTGAGAGATATAAGTGCCAGTGTGAGAGATATAAGTGCCAGTGTGAGAGATATAAGTGTCACTGTGAGAGATATAAGTGCCTGTGTGAGAGATATAAGTGCCAGTGTGAGAGATATAAGTGCCAGTGTGAGAGATATAAGTGCCAGTGTGAGAGATATAAGTGCCAGTGTGAGAGATATAAGTGCCAGTGTGAGAGATATAAGTGCCAGTGTGAGAGATATAAGTGCCAGTGTGAGAGA
>NW_027202168.1:0-2885 GCF_038502225.1 Cherax quadricarinatus
TACAGTAGACCCCCAATTTTCGTAATTAATCCATTCCAGAAGGTTGGCCTAAATTCAAAGTGGCCAAATACTGAAGTAATATTTCCCATAAGAAATAATGTAAATCCAATTAATCCATTTCAGACACCCAAAAATATTAACAAAAAATAAATGTTAGAGAGAATAACTACAGTGTTGCAGCTCTTCAGTGGTTAGTACATTCATTACTTAAAATATTTGTAGCCTTAATGTAGGGCGAGAGGTGAGTAGTATTTATTTGCAGTAAGTGAGTGTAGGTAGCCAGTAGATGTAGGTACACATATGTAGTCCCTCTGGGCTACACCTACCAGCTACCTACACTGCAGAACACAGCCATATTATTACCATCGACAAACCATGTTCACTGAGTTTAATCATTTCTAACAACTATCTTTAGATGCCATCATAAACAAAGGGAGAAGTAATGAAAAATTCATGCTGAGAATTGTAAACAAATGTGTGTTAAGGGCCATAACTGGGCCAGATGCCAGATTCACAATTTTCTCTAATGCTCGGCCAGAGAAAATGTAATAATTACCCTCCACCCAACTCGCCACTCAATAGCATATCAACATTACATGTTTATGTATATGCTATGTTCTATGTAACATGTTTCTTATATAATTTTGATGAAAATATCATAGATGGATTAATGAAAATGTCTACATTAACCTAAAATAAGACATTTAATGTGCCCAAGAGATTATTATTACGTAGTACAGTGGACCCTCGGTCAACGGCAAGCATTGTCTAACAATAAATTCATCCAACGAAGCGTTTGATTCGATAAATTTTGTATTATTCCAATGTTTTTAGTGCTCGTAACTGCTAAATAAGCCACCATGGGCCCAAAGAAAGCTTCTAGTGCCAACCCTGTGGTAAAAAGGGTGAGAAATACTATCGAAATACTATTGTACCACAGTCAGCTGCTGCTGCACCACAGTCAGCTGTTGTTGCACCACCATCAGCTGCTGCTGCACCACCATCAGCTGCTGCTCCACCACCATCAGCTGAAGATGTGGAGAGAGTGTTTTTGGTGTGGCTTAACGAGAAACAATTACCAAGAAACAATTACCCCAGAGGGTTAGCCACCCAGGATAACCCAAGAAAGTCAGTGCATCATCGAAGAATGTCTAACTTATTTCCATTGGGGTCCTTAATCTTGTCCCCAGGATGTGACCCACACCAGTCGACTAACAACCAGGTGAACAGGAAAAAATGCCTGGAACTAGTGCTCATATTGGTGAATTTAAGGCCAGCAAAGGTTGGTTGGAGAGATTTAAGAATCGTAGTGGCATACACAGTGTGATAAGGCATGGTGAAGCTGAAAAATTCCAACCCCAACAAGTGTTCAATTGTGACGAAACAGGCCTGTTCTGGACCTACATTACTCAGGAGGAAAAGGCACTTCCAGGACACAAGCCTATGAAAGACAGGCTAACTCTCATGTTTTGTTGTAATGCTAGTGGGGATTGCAAAGTGAAGCCTTTACTTATGTATCACTCTGAAAATCCCAGTGTTCAAGAAAAAGTGTCTCATCACTCATTAACATCTTCAACTGAGGTAAGTGTCATTTTAACATTTATTTATGTAGTTACTGTGCATGTCTCATTGTTTTCTTTGTAGGGAAATGCATATTTCATGAAAAAAACAAAAAAAAATCTAATACTTTTGGCTGTCTGGAACGGATTAATTGGATTTCCATTAATTCTTATGGGGAAAATTAATTCGACTAACGATAAATTCGCCTAAAGATAAGCTCTCTGGAACGGATTAATATCGTTGGTTAAGACATTTGATGTGCCCAAGAGTGATTATTATTATGTGTTAGTATTATAACTATGGCATTAAGACTAGAGGGAGACTCTTAGTGAATGAGTAACAAAGGCATGCTTATTTGCTATGTAATGTGTTTCTTCTATAATTTTGAAGAAAATATCATAGATGGATTAATGAAAATGTCTATATTAACCTTAAAGTAAGACATTTAACATGCCCAAGAGTGAGTCATGAACGTATGAGCGGCCCAGGTGAATGTGTCTGGTACCAATGATTTCCGAGCAGATGCACGAAATCGAGGGGAAATTTCGCTGAAAAAAGTGCTCGATTTCTGAATAGGCTGATTTCCACAACAGCCGAAAACCGGGGGTCCACTGTATGTGTTTATTTTTGTGATTTTCAGATTCGATAATACCATGGGAGGGCTGATCAGCAGACACGTCAAGGTGGTGACAAAGGAGCCAGACACACAAGGAACACCTAAACACACTCATGTTCTGCCCTATGACCCACGTTCCCCATCAGATTACCTAACAAGAACTCCCATTACTGTATGGAAGAGAAGTAGTATTTTTGTCTTGTTAAACTTTTTTATTTTACCACAGTGGTTATTCCCAGTATAAAGAGTGCTGTAAATATGGATATATATGGTGGTATGTGTGTTTAATGAAACAAAATGTTGTAAGGGTATTTACTTTGGCCTAGTTTAATGTATACATTATTATTATTATTATTATTATTTTATTACCATATATCCATACAGTATTTCACAAAAAAGAAGTGCTAAACCCATGAGGGTTAGATAGAAAGCCTGATATATATAGACAATGCTATATCTGCTTGTAGCATTTTTTGTAGGGAAGAATGTTATTAATTCTTTCATAGATACTGAAAAAATGATAAATTTTCTGAAAAGTGCATTTGATTTTTTAATCATTTTACATTTCTTGCATAAACTGAATGTGAAGTAATATATTGTACAGTGTGTCTTTATAAATACTGTACATTAATTTTCTTATTTTTGCACCCAGTCATGTCAAGATTGATTATTACAGTTTAGTTTTTACTTCAGTATCACAATATATAAA
>NW_027202169.1:0-2860 GCF_038502225.1 Cherax quadricarinatus
GATTGCAAAAACGTTCGAAACTGGCTTGTTTTGCACTTGTTTACCGGTGTTCTGATCGCAGTTTTTCGAGAGTTAATTCCAGTACAAAATCGCTGTAATATTTACAGGGAATTATTTACAAGTTTGTGTATATTCATCTGGTAAGTTGAAAGTTTAAGATGTCCCATTCCTGTTTTGAACAGCATCTGACCAGGAAGTGAAATTTCTTGCCATTTGGGTTTTACAGATTAACCATACCTGTGAGACTGCTGGCGGAGCTGGACTCTACAATGAGCTCCGCCCGCTCTGGCATGATCTCAGATGGTGAATTTGTATTATATTAGACATAAAGATGTACGAAAACGATAAAAATAACACGGGGAAAAACGTAACAAAAACGTCAACAAAGCTGAGTCAGCGCTTCTTACGCAACATGTTGCGTCAGCGCTGTCACCATGCCTGTTATAAATGGCTGTAATTCCTTTTAGAAACATCGTACAAGGATAATAATTATACCAGCGTGTAGCCAGAAAGTTCAGCTATTTTTTGGTAACAATAACTCAGTTTTCATATATTTTCGAATTTTTTTTTTGCTCCGCGCGCGGGAACCCTGAATGGCCCCTTAAGGGGTCATTGAAGGGTAATTTTTATTTTTTTTTAATTTTCGTTCGATTTCTTTCATTTTTTTTGTACGTAAAGAAGCACCTTTCAATAGTAATGTGACCAAGTTTCAATAAGATAGCTCAAAAAACAACTGAGAAAAAAATTATTTACTAATAATCATACATATTGCAAGGTACCGTCGAAGTGGGACTTGGAGAAGTTGTTTTGGCATTATCTACGCATAAAACAATGCTAAACTGTATTTCTAATGGGCTCAGAGTGAGGTACCTCACTAGTATTCACCTCACTCTGAGCCTTTATATACCCTCTGTGTCCATGTATTGTTTGTAATGGCTTGATAAAGCTCCTGGAGAGCGAAACGTTGCCACAATAAATGTCACATTAGTTGCACTTGTGTCCTTTCACTTTAAGTTTATCTTCAAAACTGACATTGTCCTTCGAATACCGAATAGATTACAACTAAAAGAGTAAATAACCCTCGGCTAACCAACAGCATCCTTAAATCCACTGACACGAAGCATACCGAAAGTAAAATTATACCTAAAGAAATAGCAAAAAGATATATAACATGATTTACTATGGTTATTAAGAAATCGAGAGAAGCATATTATGCCAGTAGGTTCCAAGAAATAAAGGTCGAGATTAAGATGCCCTGAAAAACATTTTCTTCGATACTGGGCTCCGCAAAATTGCCAAGTATATAAATGGTACTGAACACACCTGATGAACCCCCATTCATATTGCTGACGCCATAAATAAACTTCATGACTTTTCGCAACTACAGGGGATAACCAAGCCATCAAAATCCCAAACTCTACCTCTCAGATTAGTGATTACCTCCGTGGTAATTATCAAGACCTCCTTCTACGTGTCCCAGACAGCTTCTACAGAGCTAACTGCAATAATAAATGCACTTAAACCAGGTATTACATCGAGTATATCACCATTTATATGACGAAAACTCCCAATATACCAACTCCAGTTATTGCAACTCTGTTTAATAAATCTCTTGCAACCAAAACTTTCCCCAATATTTGTAAGCTAGCTCGTGTTTTCCCCATTAACAAAGTTAGACACCGTACTGAATCAACAATTATAGATCAGTCTAACTTGCCATTATTGTCTACAATTTTTGAAAAGATATTAGAGAGAGTAAAACTGATGCTATTATTAAGACGCCAGATTCTGTCTATTCAGCCCGATGTATCAAGAACAACCCTGTTAACCCAAATATTAGGGTTCATACTGTGAAAAATTATGTGGGTAAATTTTACAAGCAGTGTCCTGAATAAACATTTCACTCCCATAAATGTGAAGAGACTTTGGTACATCAAACAGTTTACACTTACTGATATTGATGCACCTCAGAGTGAAGTGAGACTTTAAGGTCACCAGGTCACAATAATGTCCGTCCTTCGTGCCCACTTTCTCAGGTCATCAAGTCTCACACGTCCGGACCTTAAATTATTATTAGTACCTATAGTTCTTAAAATTATTTGATAATTTATACTAGTAACACTGACAAATTATAAGTGGACTGTATATTATATCATTTACTTGACCTGAGTAATTTACTTGGGTAATTTTATATAAATACAAATCAATTACATGATTAGAAAAAAGTATAAAGGACATTTATATTGGCCAATACCAGTAGTGAAAATGAATACCCTGGGGGACGTACGTTACATGTGCTGTGAACTTCACCAATTTCTGACGATACTGCTTCCATTACACCTTAGTTAATTTCATTTGAAGATTCAGCCGATATCCAGTTGAGAGTTACACCAGCTCTCCGGACGGCCACCTGGGCTGTACTCACCCAGTGTACACCCTCTCTCCCAGTCATTTGGAAACACCCACTCACTACCTTACAAGTATGTTGGTAGTTTGCTACTACCATTAATAATTCATATTTACATTAACAATTTGCATTACTTAATATTTACACGTCACATACACATTACTAATTACAGGAAAATTATAGCAAATCTTCCACACATACTGATGTTCACACAATAACCTATCCGATTCAACCTATACTACGTATTAAGCAATTGTGTAATCTGTCTCGGTATTTCTCGAAATAAGTGTAACAATGTGCAATACAAGATCTCAAAATGTCGTATTTCAAGGTCAAATATTACAAACTATGGAACAAAAATATGTTGATATCTTTGACTCATTGTCTAGTTATTAATTAACAAGTCAGTTTTAAGCCTAGACGAGATGCACTGCGTAGGAGCATTTCCACCAT
>NW_027202170.1:0-2832 GCF_038502225.1 Cherax quadricarinatus
CTCTGGTAACTTACACTGTTGCCAGAACAACACTCTGGTAACTTACACTGTTGCCAAAACAACACCCTGATAACTTTCACTGTTGCCAGAACAACACTCTGGTAACTTACACTGTTGCCAGCACAACATTCTGGTAACTTACTCTGTTGCCAGAACAACACTCTGGTAACTTACACTGTTGCCAGAACAACACTCTGGTAACTTACACTGTTGCCAGAACAACACTCTGGTAACTTACACTGTTGCCAGAACAACACTCTGGTAACTTACACTGTTGACAGAACAACACTCTGGTAACTTACACTGTTGCCAGAACAACACTCTGGTATCTTACACTGTTGCCAGAACAACACTGTGGTAACTTACACTGTTGCCAGAACAACACTCTGGTAACTTACACTGTTGCCAGAACAACACCCTGATAACTTACACTGTTGCCAGAACAACACTCTGGTAAGTTACTCTGTTGCCAGAACAGCACTCTGGTAACTTACACTGTTGCCAGAACAACACTCTGGTAACTTACACTGTTGCCAGAACAACACTCTGGTAACTTACACTGTTGCCAGAACAACGCTCTGGTAACTTACACTGTTGCCAGAACAACACTCTGGTAACTTACACTGTTGCCAGAACAACTCTCTGGTAACTTACACTGTTGCCAGAACAACACTCTGGTAACTTACACTGTTGCCAGAACAACACTCTGGTAACTTACACTGTTGCCAGAACAACACTCTGGTAACTTACACTGTTGCCAAAACAACACTCTGGTAACTTACACTGTTGCCAGAACAACACTCTGGTAACTTACACTGTTGCCAGAACAACACTCTGGTAACTTACACTGTTGCCAGAACAACACTCTGGTAACTTACACTGTTGCCAGAACAACACTGGTAACTTACACTGTTGCCAGAACAACACTATGGTAACTTACACTGTTGCCAGAACAAAACTCTGGTAACTTACACTGCTGCAAGAACAACACCCTGGTAACGTACACTGTTGCCAGAACAAAACTCTGGTAACTTACACTGTTGCCAGAACAACACCCTGGTAACGTACACTGTTGCCAGAACAAAACCCTGGTAACTTACACTGTTGCCAGAACAACATTCTGGTAACTTACACTGTTGCCAGAACAACACTCTGGTAACTTACACTGTTGCCAGAACAACACTCTGGTAACTTACACTGTTGCCAGAACAACGCTCTGGTAACTTACACTGTTGCCAGAACAACACTCTGGTAACTTACACTGTTGCCAGAACAACACTCTGGTAACTTACACTGTTGCCAGAACAACACTCTGGTAACTTACACTGTTGCCAGAACAACACTCTGGTAACTTACACTGTTGCCAGAACAACACTCTGGTAACTTACACTGTTGCCAGAACAACACTCTGGTAACTTACACTGTTGCCAGAACAACACTCTGGTAACTTACACTGTTGCCAGAACAACACTCTGGTAACTTACACTGTTGCCAGAACAACACTCTGGTAACTTGCACTGTTGCCAGAACAACACTCTGGTAACTTACACTGTTGCCAGAACAACACTCTGGTAACTTACACTGTTGCCAGAACAACACACTAGGAACTTACACTGTTGCCAGAACAACACTCTGGTAACTTACACTGTTGCCAGAACAACACCCTGGTAACTTACACTGTTGCCAGAACAACACTCTGGTAACTTACACTGTTGCCAGAACAACACTCTGGTAACTTACACTGTTGCCAGAACAACACTCTGATAACTTACACTGTTGCCAGAACAACACTGATAACTTACACTGTTGCCAGAACAACACTCTGGTAACTTACACTGTTGCCAGAACAACACTCTGGTAACTTACACTGTTGCCAGAACAACACTCTGGCAACTTACACTGTTGCCAGAACAACACTCTGGTAACTTACACTGTTGCCAGAACAACACTCTGGTAACTTACACTGTTGCCAGAACAACACTCTGGTAACTTACACTGTTGCCAGAACAACACTCTGGTAACTTACACTGTTGCCAGAACAACACTTTGGTAACTTACACTGTTGCCAGCGCAACATTCTAGTAACTTACACTGTTGCCAGAACAACACTCTGGTAACTTACACTGTTGCCAGAACAACACTCTGGTAACTTACACTGTTGCCAGAACAACACTCTGGTAACTTACACTGTTGCCAGAACAACACTCTGGTAACTTACACTGTTGCCAGAACAACACTCTGGTAACTTACACTGTTGCCAGAACAACACTCTGGTAACTTACACTGTTGCCAGAACAACACTCTGGTAACTTACACTGTTGCCAGAACAACACTCTGGTAACTTACACTGTTGCCAGAACAACACTCTGGTAACTTACACTGTTGCCAGAACAACACTCTGGTAACTTACACTGTTGCCAGAACAACACTCTGGTAACTTACACTGTTGCCAGAACAACACTCTGGTAACTTACACTGTTGCCAGAACAACACTCTGGTAACTTACACTGTTGCCAGAACAACACTCTGGTAACTTACACTGTTGCCAGAACAACACTCTGGTAACTTACACTGTTGCCAGAACAACACTCTGGTAACTTACACTGTTGCCAGAACAACACTCTGGTAACTTACACTGTTGCCAGAACAACACTCTGGTAACTTACACTGTTGCCAGAACAACACTCTGGTAACTTACACTGTTGCCAGAACAACACTCTGGTAACTTACACTGTTGCCAGAACAACACTCTGGTAACTTACACTGTTGCCAGAACAACACTCTGGTAACTTACACTGTTGCCAGAACAACACTCTGGTAACTTACACTGTT
>NW_027202171.1:0-2821 GCF_038502225.1 Cherax quadricarinatus
ATCCAACAGACACTGCACCTACAACAGAAATACACATCATACAGCAGACACTGTATGTACAACAATAACACACACCATCCAGCAGTCACTGTACCAACAACAGTAACACACACCATCCAGCAGACACTGTACATACAACAGTGACACACAACATCCAGCAGACACTGTACCTACAACAGTAACACACACCATCCAGCAGACACTGTACATACAACAGTAACACACAACATCCAGCAGACACTGTACCTACAACAGTAACACAACATCCAGCAGACACTCTACATACAACAGTGACACACAGCATCCAGCAGACACACTACAACAGTACATACAACTGTAGTACAACAGTAACACAAAACATCTAGCAGACACTGTACATACAACAGTAACACACACCATCCAGCAGACACTGTACATACAACAGTAACACACAACATCCAGCAGACAGTGTACATACAACAGTAACACACACCATCCAGCAGACACTGTACATACAACAGTAACACACAAAATCCAGCAGACACTGTACATACAACAGTAACACAACATCCAGCAGACACTGTACCTACAACAGTAACACAAAACATCTAGCAGACACTGTACATACAACAGTAACACACAACATCCAGCAGACACTGTACCTACAACAGTAACACAAAACATCTAGCAGACACTGTACATACAACAGTAACACACAACATCCAGCAGACACTGTACCTACAACAGTAACACGCAACATCCAGCAGACACACACCATCCAGCAGACACTGTACATACAACAGTAACACACACCATCCAACAGACACTGCACCTACAACAGAAATACACATCATACAGCAGACACTGTATGTACAACAATAACACACACCATCCAGCAGTCACTGTACCAACAACAGTAACACGCTCACACGCACCATCCAGCAGACACTGTACCAACAACAGTAACACACATACACCATCCGGCAGACACTGTACCTACAATAGTAACACACCATCCAGCAGACACTGTGCCTACAAGAATAACACACACAAAATCCAGCAGACACTGTACCTAAAACAGCGACACACACACCATCCAGCAGACACTGTACCTACAACAGTAACACACACCATCCAGCAGACGCTGTACCTACAACAGTAACACACACCATCCAGCAGACACTGTACATACAACAGTAACACACAACATCCAGCAGACACTGTACCTACAACAGTAACACACAGCATCCAGCAGACACTGTACCTACAACAGCAACACCCACCATCCAGCAGGCATTCTACATACAACAGTAACACACAACATCCAGCATCCACTCTACATACAACAGTAACACACAACATCCAGCAGACACTGTACCTTCAACAGTAACACCACGTCCAGCAGACACTCTGCATACAACAGTAACACACAACATCCAGCAGACGCTGTACCTACAACAGTAACACACAACATCCAGCAGACACTCTATATACAACAACAGTCCAGCAGACACTCTACATAACACACAACATCCAGCAGACACTGTACCTACAACAGTAACACACAACATCCAGCAGACACTGTACAAACAACAGTAACACACAAAATCCAGCAGACACTGTACCTACAACAGTAACACACAACATCCAGCAGACACATGTACCTACAACAGTAACACACAACATCCAGCAGACACTCTACATACAACAGTCCAGCAGACACTGTACCTACAACAGTAACACACAACATCCAGCAGACACTCTACATACAACAGTACAACACACACCATCCAGCAGACACTGTACCTACAACAGTAACACACAACATACAGCAGATACTATACGTACAACAGTAACACACAACATCCAGCAGACACTGTACATACAACAGTAACACACAACATCCAGCAGACACTGTACACACAATAGTAACACACAACATCCAGCAGACACTGTACATACAACAGTAACACACAACATCCAGCAGACACTGTACATACAACAGTAACACACAACATCCAGCAGACACTGTACATACAACAGCAACACACAACATCCAGCAGACACTGTACCTACAACAGTAACACAAAACATCCAGGAGACACTGTACATACAACAGTAACACACAACATCCAGCAGACACTGTACATACAACAGGAACACACAACATCCAGCAGACACTGTACCTACAACAGTAACACAAAACATCCAGGAGACACTGTACATACAACAGTAACACACAACATCCAGCAGACACTACAACAGTACATACAACAGTAACACACAACATCCAGCAGATACTATACTTACAACAGTAACACACAACATCCAGCAGACACTCTACTACAACAGTACATCCAGCAGAGTACATACAACAGTAACACAACATCCAGCAGACACTGTACATACAACAGTAACACACAACATCCAGCAGACACTGTACACACAACAGTAACACACAACATCCAGCAGACAGTACATACAACAGTAACACACAACATCCAGCAGACACAACAGTACATACAACAGTAACACACAACATCCAGCAGACACTGTACATACAACAGTACATCCAGCAGACACTGTACTACACAGTAACAACATCCAGCAGACACATACAACAGTAACACACACCATCCACACACACTTACAACATCCAACAGACACTGTACATACAACAGTGACACACAACATCCAGCAGACACTGTACCTACAACAGTAACACACACCATCCAGCAGACACTGTACATACAACAGTAACACACAACATCCAGCAGACACTGTACCTACAACAGTAACACACAACATCCAGCAGACACTGTACATACAACAGTAACACACA
>NW_027202172.1:0-2812 GCF_038502225.1 Cherax quadricarinatus
TATATATATATATATATATATATATATATATATATATATATATATATATATATATATATATATATATATATATATATATATATATATATATATGCAATAAGATCACAGTAAACAGGTGATTTCAGAATATGCAAAACAACCACTCTGAAAGAATAGAGAAATTCCAAGCGCTTTCGTGACTACTCACATTATCAAGGAACTATGAAAGTAAAGCATCCAAGGAAGCTATATAAGGGGTCTGGCCAGCACCTCACTATCAGATCCCACAACGGTTAAACACCTGACGCGCGCCGACCCAACTTGGATAGGTCCTTTGCACAACTCACCCACAAACTATTCTACCCAAGAAAATTTAAAAATTATTATTTGTCCAGTGTATTATTAAATTCTTCCCAAATTCTATTAATTATAAATGGATCTAATATTTCCTTTGGTTTATATAAAATAGATCCATTTGTAATTAATAGAATTTGGGAAGAATTTAATGATACACTGGACAAAAATAATTTTTAAATTTTCTTGGGTAGAATAGTTTGTGGGTGAGTTGTGCAAAGGACCTATCCAAGTTGGGTCGGCGCGCGTCAGGTGTTTAACCGTTGTGGGATCTGATAGTGAGGTGCTGGCCAGACCCCTTATATAGCTTCCTTGGATGCTTTACTTTCATAGTTCCTTGATAATGTGAGTAGTCACGAAAGCGCTTGGAATTTCTCTATTCTTTCAGAGTGGTTGTTTTGCATATATATGCATATATATATATATATATATATATATATATATATATATATATATATATATATATATATATATATATATATATATATATATATATATATATATATATATATATATATATATATATATATATATATATATATATATATATATATATATATGTCGTGCCGAATATGTAAAACTGGTCAATTAGCAAGAATTCATTTAAAATTAAATCCTTTCTAAAATTTTCTCTTATACTTTTAAAGATTTATTTTTTTCATTAATGTTAATGTAAAAATTAATAATTTTGCACCAAAAGGAACTTAGAAAACTTACCTAACCTTATTTTAACAAGAACAATTTATTTTAGCCTAACCCAACTAAATATATTTTAGATTTGTTTACAATAATTTAATACTAAACAAACACAATGAAATATATTTTTTTCGTTAGGTTCAGAATGATTTTGGCGAAATTATTGCATACACAAATTTTCACTTGTCCTATATGGCAAGATGACCGTTGCTATTTAAGCCAAGATCGCAAGTTCTGCCTATTCGGCACGACATATATATATATATATATATATATATATATATATATATATATATATATATATATATATATATATATATATATATATATATATATATATATATATATATATATATATATATATATATATAGAGTGAAACATGACATGATTCAGATCTGCACAGAATTAAACTTGACATGATACAGTTCTTCAAAAAAATTGTGACATGATAAATGTGACATGATAAATCTGCACAACAAAACATGACTTGATGAAGCTCTTCCCAGAGTGATATGTGTAATAATAATAATAAAACTTGTTACAGGTGTTACTAGTAAAGAGGTCAGCAGGTGTCAGTGGAAACCCCTGTCCCGGCTTCTCAGGATTCAGGTGAGACTAAAATCATGCCTACTGATGGTCTCTTCATCCAAGAAACTAGAGCTACCCTTCCCTTGGGGCTTACTACCTTCCCTGTCCCCGGGATCTACATGATTCCTTTGGATTTAGCGCTTCCCCGTCAATACAGTAATATGCAGCAGTTTGATTCGACCTTTAACAAATACATCTGAGTGTCCCGAGTGCACTCTGTGTATGAATACATACATTACTCTCTAGATACTTTTATCGAGATGACTTACAAATTGCATACAAATCACGGAACGGGCGGAGATTGAACCTATGGGAAGTGAGCGCTAAAACTCTCGGTCAGTGTGTCAGCCACTGGACTATGTGGCTACAATAAGATTCATCTAATTAGGTATATTTATACACAAATATGTGAGTTAGAATGGACTGTGACCACCTAGTTGGATGAATCTAATTGTAGCCAGCTGGCAGAGTGGCTTATGCACTTTCCTGGAATTCTACGATTCTTGTTTAGATTCTTGAAGCTTACGTTCTGGGGAGATCTATTTGAGAACAGTTATTTACGTTCTTTCTACTCAATTTTATTACTAATCAACCTTCTTACTACTCAACCTTCTGACTTCTCAACCTTCTGACGTCTCAACCTTTTTAATACTTAACCTTCTTACTGCTGAACCTTCTTACTACTGAACCTTCTTTCTGCTGAACCTTCTTACTACTCAACCTTCTTATTGCTGAACCTTCTTACTACTCAACCTTCTTACTGCTGAACCTTCCTACTACTCAACCTTCTTACTGCTGAACCTTCTTACTGCTGAACCTTCTTACTATTCAACCTTCTTTCTGCTGAACCTTCTTACTACTCAACCTTCTTACTGCTGAACCTTCTTACTACTCAACCTTCTTACTGCTGAACCTTCTTACTGCTGAACCTTCTTACTACTCAACCTTCTTACTGCTGAACCTTCTTACTACTTAACCTTCTTACTGCTGAACCTTCTTACTATTCAACCTTCTTACTGCTGAACCTTCTTACTACTGAACCTTCTTACTGCTGAACCTTCTTACTACTCAACCTTCTTACTGCTGAACCTTCTTACTACTCAACCTTCTTACTGCTGAACCTTCTTACTGCTGAACCTTCTTACTGCTGAACCTTCTTACTACTGAACCATCTTACTGCTGACCCTTCTTACT
>NW_027202173.1:0-2801 GCF_038502225.1 Cherax quadricarinatus
CTGAGAAATAAATGAAAAGGAAATTACTAATCTGACAAGGAGTCAGTCATATGATAGGCGGAAGGCCTATTATGTGAGTGACAAAAGCTAAAAAGTTATAAAACCCAACAAGAGTATAACTCTTGTCTATTTAGTTTGTAAAGAAAATTAAACATTAAATGTTCAAGAGTGGAACTCTATACTTGATGAGAACAGGAAGCCAAGTGATGCTACTCCGACCGCAAGGATCCCTTGTTGCTTCTCATCCGGTGGATGAGGGGGGATTGTAAGGCAACTGCTCACATACTCCAGCAAGCATCCCTTGTTACTTCTCACCCAGTGGATGAGGGGTGTAAGGCAACTGCTCACATACCCCCACAAGAATCCCTTGTTGCTTCTTACCTGGTGGATTAGGGGCGAGGGCATAAGACAACTGCTCATATACCCCTGCAAGGATCCCTTGTTGCTTCTCACCCAGTGGATGAGTAGGGGTTAAGGCAACTGCTCACATACCCCACAAGGATCCCTTGTTGCTTCTCACCCGCTGGATGAGGGGGGTAAGACAACTGCTCACATACCCCTGCAAGGATCCATTGTTTTTTCTCACCCAGTGGATGATGGGGCGGGAGGCAACTGCTCGCATACCCCTTTCTGAACAGGCATACTACGAGTTATTCAGTCTTCTACTCTTATTTTAATGAACTTTTCCTTTACATGACTTACAGTCAAAGGATATAAGGGGAATAGCTAGGAAAAAGTTTATTCAAAGAAAAATAGTGTATTTAGCTAATATTCTACTGTCACGATATAACCAGTCAGAGAAATAATTGAACAAACCATTGATATACACTATATGAAACTTAAAAACTTGGAGGGCCAATGTTCACCTTAAGAGGTGACTGTTGGTTCCCTTAAAAGTTTGTAGGTATATCAAAGATTTGTGATTCGTTTTAAAATAAATTCTTTAAGTAGATACCCCACACAAGGGCTAAAGATTCCTTTTCAGTGGTGGAGTATCTCTGTTCTGCACAGATACCATCTTAAGAAACATACAGAGAATGGAGTACCTTCATGGTACTGTAATAACATAGCATATAGGATGGCATTGGTAGCATCAGTTCTTAAACTGAATGACTTACTGATATCAGGAATCATATCGGGTCTTTGGAAAAAATGTGGACGCTCAAGTGGAAGGTAAAGTCACTATCAACAGACTTCTAGCCGGGCTTTCAGCCCCATATTTTCTTATAAATAGTTATACTAGCAAAGTGGGGAATATAAGGAAGAGAAACCAGCAGTACCCTGAACCGATGGGCAGAACAAGAGAGGTGAAGGAACACCTACTGGATAAAACAGAGGTGAAGGAATGTAAGGAACACCAGCTAAATGGAACAGAGATTACTCATCAGCTGGATGGAACAGAGGTGAAGGAACAGCTGGATGGAACAGAAGTGAAGGAACAGCTGGATGGAAAAGAAAGGGTCAAGGAACACCAAATGAATGGAACAGAGGGGGTGAAGGAACACCAGCTGGACGGAATAGGAAGAATGAGTAACGGACAGGACGAGAAGCTGGAACAAGAATACGTCAACCAACTCCAATTGTCTCCAAGTGTTGCATGCTAGACTACGGGGAGTTCGTGCCGGAGGCGCTGGCCACTTCCACCCACCCGACGCTGTCAGTCCTGGGCAGAAAGCTCGACATGGTACCTTCAGAGGAAAATGAATTCGCTGGAGAGGAAGGCTGCATCAAACTCCTCCTCCAGGGCGCCCACGCACATCTTGAGAGCTTCTCTTTTCTTCACCTCCTCTATTATATTACGGGACACTATGATGACGTCTATTTTGTGAAAGAGCAGATCTATAAAGCCAATTTAGCTCTCTTCTTCAGGAAGAGGACCCCTTGGAAGTACAAGTTTGATTGGGCTATTCAGTCACTAGTAGAAACCGGCTTAGTACAAAAATGGTATGACGACTCCATGGATGCCGTAAAGCAAATGTACAACAAGACTTCTAAGAAGCCCGAGTCACGCAAAAAGCCACTGTCTCTGGCACACCTTCAGGGGCCCTACCTAATCTTATTAGTGGGTGTAGCTGTGGCACTCTGGGTCTTCCTAATGGAGCACTTCCAACTGGGGAGATTCACACACTGACGATCATACACAGTATCACACACATACACTGACGTACACACACAGTATCATGCAGGAGGCTGTTGTAAAAACTGAAAGAGCAGGGAGGATTAGCAGGGAAAATGCTCACCCGGAGAATAGAAGGGTAAGGTTAACGGTACGAAATGAAATGTCGACGTCAGTTCCTTCAGCCTCACAACACGAAAATATTGTCTTAATGGTGGCACGCTATTAAAAAAATTTTTCTTGACAAAACTTTTAATTTCTTAGAAAATAGTTGCGTGCGGCCAGCAGTAACAGTCTGATTGATCAGACTCTGATCCACCATGAGGCCTGGTCACAGACCGGGCCGCGGGGGCGTTGACCCCCGAAACTCTCTCCAGGTAAACTCCAGGATAAGATAAGATTTCGTTCGGATTTTTAACCCCGGAGGGTTAGCCACCCAGGATAACCCAAGAAAGTCAGTGCGTCATCGAGGACTGTCTAACTTATTTCCATTGGGGTCCTTAATCTTGTCCCCCAGGATGCGACCCACACCAGTCGACTAACACCCAGGTACCTATTTGCTGCTAGGTGAACAGGACAACAGGTGTAAGGAAACGTGTCGAAATGTTTCCACCCGCCGGGAATCGAACCCGGGCCCTCCGTTTGTGAAGCGGGAGCTTTAGCCACCAGGCCACCGGGCCTGATC
>NW_027202174.1:0-2768 GCF_038502225.1 Cherax quadricarinatus
GAGGAGGAGGAGGAGGACGGGTTGCAGCAGCGTCCCAGAAGACGCGAGTCCACCTCCCCGAGACAAGGCAAGAAACCTTCAGTGACCGCCGCATAAGGGTCGAAGTCGGCGAGGGTTTATCCGGCGTCGGTCTGATCTGCATGGATGCTCCGACGATACGGTAGCTTCTACATTACCCCCGATGAATGCCAGGTAGCGCTGCAACCGGGTAAACCGGGTGTTCACACTCATCCCGGTGTCTGGGCTACCGCTCTCTGGCTTGCAGTTACCCATACATGAGCTAAGATTCCGCGGAACATTTTGTTTTTTATTTCACACGTCTCTGAAGGTGAATATAGAGGAAGGGGGAGGGGGTGCTAGTGGGCAGTGCTCGTGTCCAGCATCAAACCAGAAGAGACTCTTGCCCTGGGGAACACCATTCGCAGGTTCTGGGTTCGCCTCAGGGCTGGCGCGACAGACTTGTTTGAAGTCGTGAGTTGCCTTGGTAAAATCCGCCACAGGATGTATACAGTGAGAGATGTATAGTTTACTCATGGCTATATGCATTCTATATCTCTATTTTATACATTCAAATATTCATGATGGTAGTGTACAAGCAAATTACAGCCTTAATGACTCTCGTGCAGTGCGTTGGTTACAAGATTGGATGTCATCTCCAATGGCATTGTCTCAGTGTTAGAAGGAACTTAGGAGTTCAAAGTCTCACGAGAGAAGGTTTGAAGCACCTAATGCGGCTTTTGACATTTTAAACACAACAATGAGAGTTGATCAGCGTGATCGGATGATTCAATCAATTAGTTTATTGGGTTTAATTAGTACTGAAAGGTCCTGGAACAGTAGCTCGATACGGCGTAAGTTGTCATTGACCCTATACACCTTAACAAGAAATCTAGATATGGCGTAAGATGTCAATGGCCCTATGTAGTGCCCCAACAAGAACTCCTGGTGAGGCAGTACGCGAAGTTAAGACTTCTTCAATAGTTTTGACAAGTCCTGATACAAGAGTAGTCTTGTCAGGTAGGCGTGCAGCAGTACGATAACTAAGAACGATTGTAGTAGCGTTGAGAGGTGTGCGTGCACCACAGTGCTACATCAGCACCACTCAGGCTCCCAGGGCTGAGAAATAATTACTTCTTCATCAATAGAGTGCTACCCGGCAGGAATGGAACCATAGAGGAGCAAGAAAGTGCTGTGTCTAGTGGAGTCTTGTAACACTTATGTGGCGAGATAAACAGGAAAAATGCGACACCACGAGCATAATCCTGCTAACACACACACACACATATACACATATTCAGTGGGAAAGAGAATTGGTAGGAAAGTCAGTAAACGAAATGATGGAATAAGTAACAACAAAATGCAAGGAGGCAGAGGAAAGGTTTGTTCCCAAGGGCAACAGAAATAATGGGAAGGACAGAACGAGTCCTTGGTTTACCCGAAGGTGCAGGGAGGCAAACACTAAGTGCAAGAAAGAATGGAAAAAGTATAGAAGGCAAAGGATCCAGGAAAATGAAGAGATTAGTCCAAGAGCCAGAAACAAGTATGCACAGATAAGGAGGGAGGCCCAGCGACAGTATGAGAATAACATAGCATCGAAAGTCAAGTCTTACCCGAAACTGCTGTATAGCCACATTAGCAGGAAGACAACAGACAAGGACCAGGTAATCAGTCTGAGGAAAGAAGGTGGAGAACTCACAAGAAATGACCAAGAAGTGTCTGAAGAGTTCAACACGAGATTTAAGGAAGTATTTACAGTGGGAACAGAAAGGACTCTGGGAAGACAGAGCAGAGGGGTACACCAACAAGGAATATACCAACAAGTGTTGGATGAAATACTCACAACTGAGGAAGAGGTGAAGAAGCTGCTAAGTGACCTTGATACCTCAAAGGCGGTGGGACCAGACATCTCTCTATGGGTCCTTGGAAAGGGAGCAGAGACGCTATGTGTGCCACTAACCACAATTTTCAACACATCCCTCGAAACTGGGCAACCACCTGAAGTATAGAAGACGGCAAATGTAGTCCCAATTTTTAAGAAAAGAGACGGAAATGAGGCACTAAACTATAGACTAGTGTCACTGACGTGTATAGTATGCAAAGTCATGGAGAAGATTATCAGGAGGAGAGTGGTGGAGCACATGGAACAGAACACGGTTAAAAACGACAACCAGCACGAATTCATTGAAGGCAACGCCTGTGTCACAAACCTACTGGAGTTTTATAACAAGGTAACAGAAGTAAGACACGAGAGAGAGAGGGGTGGGTTGACTGCATTTTCTTGGACTGCAAGAAGGCCTTTGACACAGTTACTCAAAAGAGATTAGCGCAGAAGCTAGAGGATCAGGTGTGTATAACAGGAAGGGCACTGCAATGGATCAGAGAATACCTGACAGGGAGGCAACAACGAGTCATGGTGCGTGATGAGGTATCACAGTGGGCACCTGTGACGAGCGAGGTCCCACTGGGGTCAATCCTAGGAGCAGTGCTATTTTTGGTATATGTGAATGACATGACGGAAGGGATAGACTCAGAAGTGTCCCTGCTCACAGATGATTTGAAATTAATGAGGAGAATCAAATCAGATGCGGATCAGTCAGGACAGGCTAGATGCGTGGTCCAGAAACTGGCTCCTCAAATTTAACCCCGCAAAGAAGACCGTAGACAGTGTATAGTCTAGGTGGACAAAGACTGCAAACCTTACTCAAGGAGAAAGATCTTGGGGTGAGTATAATACCAAGCATGTCTCCGGAAACACACATCAACCAGAT
>NW_027202175.1:0-2749 GCF_038502225.1 Cherax quadricarinatus
TCATGTATCTCTCCCTCCTGCGTTCCAGGGAATACAGGTTTAGAAACCTCAAGCGCTCCCAGTAATTGAGGTGTTTTATCTCCGTTATGCGCGCCGTGAAAGTTCTCTGTACATTTTCTAGGTCGGCAATTTCACCTGCCTTGAAAGGTGCTGTTAGAGTGCAGCAATATTCCAGCCTAGATAGAACAAGTGACCTGAAGAGTGTCATCATGGGCTTGGCCTCCCTAGTTTTGAAGGTTCTCATTATCCATCCTGTCATTTTTCTAGCAGATGCGATTGATACAATGTTATGGTCCTTGAAGGTGAGATCCTCCGACATAATCACTCCTAGGTCTTTGACGTTGGTGTTTCGCTCTATTTTGTGGCCAGAATTTGTTTTGTACTCTGATGAAGATTTAATTTCCTCATGTTTACCATATCTGAGTAATTGAAATTTCTCATCGTTGAACTTCATATTGTTTTCTGCAGCCCACTGAAAGATTTGGTTGATGTCCGCCTGGAGCCTTGCAGTGTCTGCAATGGAAGACACTGTCATGCAGATTCGGGTGTCATCTGCAAAGGAAGACACGGTGCTGTGGCTGACATCCTTGTCTATGTCGGATATGAGGATGAGGAACAAGATGGGAGCTAGTACTGTGCCTTGTGGGACAGAGCTTTTCACCGTAGCTGCCTCGGACTTTACTCTGTTGACGACTACTCTCTGTGTTCTGTTAGTGAGGAAATTATAGATCCATCGACCGACTTTTCCTGTTATTCCTTTAGCGCGCATTTTGTGCGCTATTACGCCATGGTCACACTTGTCGAAGGCTTTTGCAAAGTCTGTATATATTACATCTGCATTCTTTTTGTCTTCTAGTGCATTTAGGACCTTGTCGTAGTGATCCAGTAGTTGAGACAGACAGGAGCGACCTGTTCTAAACCCATGTTGCCCTGGGTTGTGTAACTGATGGGTTTCTAGATGGGTGGTGATCTTGCTTCTTAGGACCCTTTCAAAGATTTTTATGATATGGGATGTTAGTGCTATTGGTCTGTAGTTCTTTGCTGTTGCTTTACTGCCCCCTTTGTGGAGTGGGGCTATGTCTGTTGTTTTTAGTAACTGAGGGACGACCCCCGTGTCCATGCTCCCTCTCCATAGGATGGAAAAGGCTCGTGATAGGGGCTTCTTGCAGTTCTTGATGAACACAGAGTTCCATGAGTCTGGCCCTGGGGCAGAGTGCATGGGCATGTCATTTATCGCCTGTTCGAAGTCATTTGGCGTCAGGATAACATCGGATAGGCTTGTGTTAGTCAAATTTTGTGGCTCTCTCATAAAAAATTCATTTTGGTCTTCGACTCTCAGTCTGGTTAGCGGCTTGCTAAAAACTGAGTCATATTGGGACTTGAGTAGCTCACTCATTTCCTTGCTGTCATCTGTGTAGGACCCATCTTGTTTAAGTAGGGGCCCAATACTGGACGTTGTTCTCGATTTTGATTTGGCATAGGAGAAGAAATACTTTGGGTTTCTTTCGATTTCATTTATGGCTTTTAGTTCTTCCCGCGATTCCTGACTCCTAAAGGATTCTTTTAGCTTAAGTTCGATGCTTGCTATTTCTCTGACCAGTGTCTCCCTGCGCATTTCAGATATATTGACCTCTTTTAGCCGCTCTGTTATTCTTTTCCGTCGCCTGTAAAGGGAGCGCCTGTCTCTTTCTATTTTACATCTACTCCTCCTTTTTCTTAGAGGAATAAGCCTTGTGCATACATCGAGTGCCACCGAGTTAATCTGTTCTAGGCATAAGTTTGGGTCTGTGTTGCTTAGTATATCTTCCCAGCTTATATCGGTTAGGACTTGGTTTACTTGGTCCCACTTTATGTTATGTTATGTTATGTGTTGATATATTGTGTTGTTGATGTTATCCTTGTTCAAGTTATTTTTTAATTTTAAGTAGCAGGAGAATGTACAATGTATTCATTGGTGGTGGTGGTGGTGGTGGGGGAGGGGAGTGTAAGCAATACTGAGTAAATACCACTTTATGAACCTTGTGTACTTGTGTACTTGTGAAACAACGTACGTAGAAGCAGTTGTGTTCATTTTATTTTAATGTCTTTATGTATATGCTTATTCAGTAGATTGTGTAGTGAATGTTTATTGTTTATCACCAGTGTCAATGTTACATATTGTTATATGTACCTATATATATTTGTACATGAAGTTTTAAATAAAATAAAAAAAAACTACATCATCATATAATAAAAAAGAAGCGCTAAAGCATAAGGGCTATACAGCTACATCATAAAAAGTCAGGTGTTGGTGGTGGCAGCGAGGTGTAGTCTCGTCCTTATATGGCTTCCTGTTAACCTTTTGTTTTTATAGTTCCTTGATAATGTAAGAAGTCGCGAAAGCGCTTGGAATTTCACTTTTTTTTCACAGTGGTTGTTCTGTATATTGATATCCCCTGTTCACTGTGATCTTGTGTGTGTGTGTGTGTGTGTGTGTGTGTGTGTGTGTGTGTGTGTGTGTGTGTTTCGTCATTAACCACATTGTCATTAAATGTCAAAAAAAATTTGAATATTTTTTTTTTCGGGAGACCCAGTATGCCACGGAAAATTCAGTGGTCAGGAGCTCAGAAAATATTTTTTTTTTTCGCTTGATTCCAGCGAAAGAAATGTTGCGATCTTGACAAAGATAAAACGCCTTACAAAATTATTCTTAACTTCCGTAGTAGAAAACACACAAACTACTAATGAAGAACCAGTCCCACTACCAGAT
>NW_027202176.1:0-2688 GCF_038502225.1 Cherax quadricarinatus
AGTGCAATGATGAGAGTTATGATGGTGTTAAAAGCATCGTGTTCTTAACAAATTATCAAGCTCTGAAAACATTAATAACTCTAACATTGTTTTGACTCATATGTTACACATGTTCTATATGTTACACATGTTCTATATGTTACACATGTTCTATATGTTACACATGTTCTATATGTTACATATGTACTATATGTTACATATGTACTATATGTTACATATGTACTATATGTTACATATGTACTATATGTTACATATGTACTATATGTTACATATGTACTATATGTTACATATGTACTATATGTTACATATGTACTATATGTTACATATGTACTATATGTTACATATGTACTATATGTTACACATGTTCTATATGTTACACATGTTCTATATGTTACATATGTTCTATATGTTACATATGTACTATATGTTACATATGTACTATATGTTACATATGTACTATATGTTACATATGTACTATATGTTACACATGTTCTATATGTTACACATGTTCTATATGTTACATATGTACTATATGTTACATATGTACTATATGTTACATATGTACTATATGTTACATATGTACTATATGTTACATATGTACTATATGTTACATATGTACTATATGTTACATATGTACTATATGTTACATATGTACTATATGTTACATATGTACTATATGTTACATATGTACTATATGTTACATATGTACTATATGTTACACATGTTCTAAATGTTACATATGTACTATATGTTACATATGTACTATATGTTACACATGTTCTAAATGTTACATATGTACTATATGTTACATATGTACTATATGTTACATATGTACTATATGTTACATATGTTCTATATGTTACACATGTTCTATATGTTACACATGTACTATATGTTACATATGTACTATATGTTACATATGTTCTATATGTTATACATGTACTATATGTTACACATGTACTATATGTTACACATGTTCTATATGTTACATATGTACTATATGTTACATATGTACTATATGTTACATATGTACTATATGTTACATATGTACTATATGTTACATATGTACTATATGTTACATATGTACTATATGTTACATATGTACTATATGTTACATATGTACTATATGTTACATATGTACTATATGTTACATATGTACTATATGTTACATATGTACTATATGTTACATATGTACTATATGTTACATATGTACTATATGTTACATATGTACTATATGTTACATATGAACTATATGTTACATATGTACTATATGTTACATATGTACTATATGTTACACATGTACTATATGTTACATATGTACTATATGTTACACAAGTACTATATTTTACACATGTTCTATATGTTACATATGTACTATATGTTACATATGTACTATATGTTACATATGTACTATATGTTACATATGTACTATATGTTACATATGTACTATATGTTACATATGTACTATATGTTACACATGAACTTGCTGAACGTCGCAAAATCTCTAAAAATTTAACTTTTCGAAAAATTTCTCCTAACGAATAATTATTTTTTTCATTGACAACGATATAACGATTTCTATTTTTGGACCAGACATAAAATTTTCATTTTTGGATCAAACATAAAATTGTAACCTGAACTAACATATTTGAAATTATACTTTTTAACCCACATTCTGCTATGTGTACCATTAATAAACTGAAATATACTTAATATTCCTTAAACACCAAGGTAGTATGTTGGTAGACAGCAACACACAGTATGTTGGTAGACAGCAACACACAGTATGTTGGTAGACACCAACACACAGTATGTTGGTAGACACCAACACACAGTATGTTGGTAGACAACAACACACAGTATGTTGGTAGACACCAACACACAGTGTGTTGGTAGACAACAACACACAGTATGTTGGTAGACAGCAACACACAGTATGTTGGTAGACAACAACACACAGTATGTTGGTAGACACCAACACACAGTATGTTGGTAGACAACAACACACAGTATGTTGGTAGACAGCAACACACAGTATGTTGGTAGACAGCAACACACAGTATGTTGGTAGACAGCAACACACAGTATGTTGGTAGACAGCAACACACAGTATGTTGGTAGACAACAACACACAGTATGTTGGTAGACAACAACACACAGTATGTTGGTAGACAGCAACACACAGTATGTTGGTAGACAAAAACACACAGTATGTTGGTAGACAACAACACACAGTATGTTGGTAGACAGCAACACACAGTATGTTGGTAGACAGCAACACACAGTATGTTGGTAGACAACAACACACAGTATGTTGGTAGACAGCAACACACAGTATGTTGGTAGACACCAACACACAGTATGTTTGTAGACAACACACAGTATGTTGGTAGACAGCAACACACAGTATGTTGGTAGACAGCAACACACAGTATGTTGGTAGACAGCAACACACAGTATGTTGGTAGACAGCAACACACAGTATGTTGGTAGACACCAACACACAGTATGTTGGTAGACAGCAACACACAGTATGTTGGTACACAACAACACACACTATGTTGGTAGACAGCAACACACAGTATGTTGGTAGACAGCAACACACAGTATGTTGGTAGACAGCAACACACAGTATGTTGGTAGACAGCAACACACAGTATGTTGGTAGACAGCAACACACAGTATGTT
>NW_027202177.1:0-2681 GCF_038502225.1 Cherax quadricarinatus
CCTGCTATTAGTATAGTAAACCTTAAGGGAACTAGTCCCTGCTGCCCTCTGCTGTCCCCCTTTGTTTGCTGACTGACCTATTGTCTTTATTTATAACTTCATGCTGAATGCCTTTTATACATTTACACTGTTTCCAACCCAAGTGTTGCAACCTGCTTGTTTACACACACCTACATACCTCTATCTTCCATCAGTTTAAAATCATAGGCATTTCACCAATGGCCTTCTCAATCGAGTCTGCAAGTGCTACCACCCCAGCCCCAGAGAGATGTACCCTATCCCTTGCATACATATCATGTTTGCCTATAAAAGTTGTTCCAGTTGTCAATGAATGGGATTGCAAGTTCCTTTGCAGTATCTGTCTAGCCAGCAATTTACACCAATTGCCCTCAGACAACCATTCATTTCCTCTCCCCTCCCTTCTAGGCAAGATGCTACATATGATTGGGATCCCTCCCCTTTAGACTTAATGAAATCTATAGCTGACCTGTACTTATCTAGCAGCTCTTCTCTCCTACCCTTCCCAATATCATTTCCACTAGCACTGAGACAGATAATGGGCTTGTTCCCATTACCTGACATGATATTATCCAGCCTGTTGACAATGTCCCCAACACCAGCTCCCAGGGAAGCACACCTATCTCTCATCTTCTTATTCCTATTACAAAAAGCACGGTCAATATATCTTACCTGAGAGTCACCAACCACAAGAATGCGCTTACCTCCATTAGCAGGGGCAGTAGTACTCCCTTTACCTTCACTGGCCACTGAAGCACATTCATCCTGAAGAACAGAGAAGGATTTCCTACCTTCAGATCTTCACTCTTAATTCTTTCTTACTCTGATGCGCCTCCCATTACTGTGAACCACTCGCCACTTGTAGCAGGTGCTGGACTGCACCTCACTGCTGGTAGCCGTTGCTACCTCCCCAACTACACCTCCTCACAGCGAGAGACAGACTGCACCTCACTGCTAGAAGCCTCATTCCCCACAACTCCAGACAATTCATGCCTCATAATGGCATTCCTGTGTATCGGAGCACCACAGTATCCTTCCTCGCTGGAGTGCATTTACCTCCTCTACATCTTAGTCAGGTGCATTACCCTCCTCTTCCTTACTGTATATGAAGCTTTCTTAGATTTCCTTCATTCTCTTGAGAAGGTTCACAACAGGTTAACGAAATATCGTATTCCTCTGTAAATAAAGATTATTCTGTATTCTTGATTCTTATCCCTTCTTGGGTTAAAGATGTGTACATATAAACTGATAATCAAACATGCAGTTATGGATAAATACATGAGTGGGTGTGGGTGGGTGTGAGTTAGACCTGACTAGCTTGTGCTACTAGGTCGAATGCCGTGCCCCTCCCTTAAGTGATGTGTCTGACCTCACTAGGTCAAGGCATTGGCTTAAGCTGGTGGAAGAATTGGACCTGCCTCGCATGGACCAGTGGGCCTGTTGCAGTGTTCCTTCTTGTGTTCTTGTGTCCTTATGAGAATAAGGTGGGTCTCTATCATGTCTTACACACAACCGACACTATTCCATCGGTCAGTATGGGCGCCTCGTTCACTGTCTACATGACGCGCTCCATAAGTGTGGGTATCTCACACACCACCCACAGGCATCCTTCCATCAGTGTGGCTGTCCCGCTACAACTTACAGGACTCCCTCCCCAGTGGGGTAGTGAGAATGTCCTAGAAATATACATGACGTCCTTTTTAAAGGGCGTGTGGTCATATCACCACTAATATACGCCGTGCATCAGTGTCGGCGTGTTGTCGTCAGACACACAACATTCTGTTCTTCCACAGTGTAGGAGCCTTACCAACAGCACACGATGCCCTCTGTCTGTGTGGGTGTCTTACCCGCCACACACGCGACGCATCCTGTCAGTGTGGGCGTCTTACTCGCCACACACACGACGTATCCTGTCAGTGTGGGCGTCTTACTCGCCACACACACGACGTATCCTGTCAGTGTGGGCGTCTTACTGGCCACACACGTCGTATCCTGTCAGTGTGGGCGTCTTACCTGCCACACACACGACGTATCCTGTCAGTGTGGGCGTCTTACTCGCCACACACACGACGTATCCTGTCAGTGAGGGCGTCTTACTGGCCACACACGTCGTATCCTGTCAGTGTGGGCGTCTTACCCGCCACACACACGTCGTATCCTGTCAGTGTGGGCGTCTTACCTGCCACACACACGACGTATCCTGTCAGTGAGGGCGTCTTACTCGCCACACACAACGTATCCTGTCAGTGTGGGCGTCTTACCCGCCACACACACGACGTATCCTGTCAGTGTGGGCGTCTTACTCGCCACACACAACGTATCCTGTCAGTGTAGGCGTCTTACCCGCCACACGCGACGTATCCTGTCAGTGTGGGCGTCTTACTCGCCACACACACGACGTATCCTCTCAGTGTGGGCGTCTTACCCGCCACACACGACGTATCCTCTCAGTGTGGGCGTCTTACCCGCCACACACACGACGTATCCTGTCAGTGTGGGCGTCTTACTCGCCACACACGTCGTATTCTGTCAGTGTGGGCGTCTTACCCGCCACACACACGACGTATCCTGTCAGTGTGGGCGTCTTACCCGCCACACACACGACGTATCCTGTCAGTGTGGGCTCGGGGCGTCTTACCTTCATCTCAAACTTCTATAATTGA
>NW_027202178.1:0-2660 GCF_038502225.1 Cherax quadricarinatus
AATGGAGCGAAACAGAATGACTTCAAGAGTGTATCAGTCTGTAGTGGAAGGAAGGCGGTGTAGGGGTCGGCCTATTAAAGATTGGAGGGAGGGGGTAAAGGAGGTTTTGTGTGTGAGGGGCTTGGACTTCCAGCAGGCATGCATGAGCGTGTTTGATAGGAGTGAATGGAGACAAATGGTTTTTAATACTTGATGTGCTGTTGGAGTGTGAGCAAAGTAACATTTATGAAGGGGTTCAGGGAAACCGGCAGGCCGGACTTGAGTCCTGGAGATGGGAAGTACAGTGCCTGCACTCTGAAGGAGGGGTGTTAATGTTGCAGTTTAAAAACTGTAGTGTAAAGCACCCTTCTGGCAAGACAGTGATGGAGTGAATGATGGTGAAAGTTTTTCTTTTTCCGGCCACCCTGCCTTGGTGGGAATCGGCCAGTGTGATAATAAAATAATAATAATAATTATATTATATTTTAGATTATATTTTTGAAATGTGGGGTAGGATGGAAAGATTTATGGAGAAACATCACCCTGACAAGGCTGTTGCATGCCACATCAGCAACTTGTACAGTGACAAAGTCTTGGCCCATTTTAGGGAAGTTTTAAAGAGACACCAGAAACAGAGCTCTCTGGACACTTTTTTTGCGAGACAGGACTCCAGTGACTCTTAAGCTGGTCCTAGTGGCATTAAGAAACAGAGAAGAGAAGTAACCCCAATCCAATCCCTAATCCAATCTCTCTCCTCCTCCAGTCTTCCATACACTAAGAAGAATCGCCAATAAAGTTAAGTGTTATGCAGTTAATGTTTCATTCATCATGTCAGATTGTATTGTTTATGCACTACATATATATTTCATGTAAAAAAAGTTTTTGTTTTAATACATCTGGGTGTCAGGAACGGATTAATTGTATTTACATTATTTCTTATGGGGAAAATCGATTTGAAAATCGTCAATTTCGATAATATTCACACTTCCAGGAACTGATTAACTACGAAAAACGATGGACCACTGTACAGTTTACTCATTACTTACCTTAAAATATTTGTAGTCTTAATCTAGGGTGAGATGAGTAGTATTTATTGTAAGAAATCACGTGTGGTATGTATTGTAGTCAGCCAGGCTACCATGCCATGCCATTCCACCCACACATATATTCTATGATATTTAAGCATCCCAGAGCGATAAAATGCATATACAGTTCACTCATTACTTACCTTAAAATATTTGTAGTTTTAATGTAGGGTCAGGGGTGAGTAAACGAGATAAAACGAAGTAATGAGAGAGAGAGGGAATGAGTATATGAGGGAGGACAGGCAGGGCCGGATTACCGCATAGACAAACTAGGCATTTGACTAGGGCCCCGCGCATTTGGGGGCCCCGCGGTCCAAGGGGTTCAGGGGCTCATCTAAGACTGCGCACATGGTGCAAGTGCAAAGGGGTCCCTACCTAAAAAGTTCAAATGTTTGGAGAGTAAAATTGATTTTTAAAAATTAATCAAAACAAAAATAAATAATGAAATAAAATAAAATAAAAATAAATAAACCTAACCATAGATGGCAACACTCAACACGCCTTTGTTTACATCAGAACAGCTGTGTTTTCCCGCTAATGGGTGAGTATGGGAGATTCCTCTCCAATTTTCTGTAGTAATTACACGTTATCTAGACTTGTACTGTGACAAATTAACTGAAGTGTTGTTGAAATTGAAATTGAAATTGAAATGGGTACTTGTGCTAACCTCTATGCAGGCTTAGTGGAATTTGTAAGCTCACTTTGCAATGATGAAGCTTTTGAAATGTTTGAAGAGAAAGCTAAACTGCTGGTGAAAGACTACAGTTACCGGGCTGATCATCAGCGGTCAAGGAAGAGGAAACGTAATTTTGAAGAGCCAGACAATGAAATTGTGTTGCTACCAAGGCAGAAATGTAAGACAGCTACATACTTCGTCATTCTGGATTCACTGATTACAGAATTGGTGGAAAGAAATCTACCAGAATCTCAATGACAAGTTTGGATTTCTGTTCAAAATTACTACTATGCCAGATGCAGAATTGAGAGAAGTTGCATTAAAGTTGCAACAACACCTTTCAGCAGATGTTCAGGACACATTTGTTGAAGATATAGTTCATTTTTCTGGGTATATGAATCAGATTAAAGCTCCACCTGAAAAATGTGCACCCTCAGCTGCTTTGAAACATTTAAGAAATGCAGGTATCTCAGAAACCTTCCCTAATGTTGACATAGTGTATCACCTTTAAATAACGCTTCCAGCTACTAACTGTGAAGGAGAACGTTCATTTTCTGTTTTGAAAAGAGTGAAAAACCAGCTCCGTTCAACAATGAGCCAAGACAAATTGTGTAACCTAGCCTTGTTGACCACTGAGTCTGATCTAACAAGAAATATTGATTTTCAGAATATAATTGATGATTTTGCCAATATGAAATCCAGAAAAAAGTTTATTTAAGAAGTGCCTGTGAATATAAACAATTCTTTACTTTCTTGAGTTTATATGATTTGATAGTCTTATGCATGATGGAATGATAACAATAATGGTCAGTGATTTATAAAGGGAATACAGTGGACCCCCGCATAACGATTACCTCCGAATGCGACCAATTATGTAAGTGTATTTATGTAAGTGCATTTGTACGTGTATGTTTTAGGGT
>NW_027202179.1:0-2640 GCF_038502225.1 Cherax quadricarinatus
TTGTCGAAGGCTTTTGCAAAGTCTGTATATATTACATCTGCATTCTTTTTGTCTTCTAGTGCATTTAGGACCTTGTCGTAGTGATCCAATAGTTGAGACAGACAGGAGTGACCTGTTCTAAACCCATGTTGCCCTGGGTTGTGTAACTGATGGGTTTCTAGATGGGTGGTGATCTTGCTTCTTAGGACCCTTTCAAAGATTTTTATGATATGGGATGTTAGTGCTATTGGTCTGTAGTTCTTTGCTGTTGCTTTACTGCCCCCTTTGTGGAGTGGGGCTATGTCTGTTGTTTTTAGTAACTGTGGGACGACCCCCGTGTCCATGCTCCCTCTCCATAGGATGGAAAAGGCTCGTGATAGGGGCTTCTTGCAGTTCTTGATGAACACAGAGTTCCATGAGTCTGGCCCTGGGGCAGAGTGCAAGGGCATGTCATTTATCGCCTGTTCGAAGTCATTTGGCGTCAGGATAACATCGGATAGGCTTGTGTTAATCAAATTTTGTGGCTCTCTCATAAAAAATTAATTTTGATCTTCGACTCTCAGTCTGGTTAGCGGCTTGCTAAAAACTGAGTCATATTGGGACTTGAGTAGCTCACTCATTTCCTTGCTGTCATCTGTGTAGGACCCATCTTGTTTAAGTAGGGGCCCAATACTGGACATTGTTCTCGATTTTGATTTGGCATAGGAGAAGAAATACTTTGGGTTTCTTTCGATTTCATTTATGGCTTTTAGTTCTTCCCGCGATTCCTGACTCCTAAAGGATTCTTTTAGCTTAAGTTCGATGCTTGCTATTTCTCTGACCAGTGTCTCCCTACGCATTTCAGATATATTGACCTCTTTTAGCCGCTCTGTTATTCTTTTCCGTCGCCTGTAAAGGGAGCGCCTGTCTCTTTCTATTTTACATCTACTCTTCCTTTTTCTTAGAGGAATAAGCCCTGTGCATACATCGAGTTGTGATGAATGGTTTGAAAAACCAACAAGTTGAAGATTGAGACACTTATGCAGCATATAGGAATCTTTATTCAGGAAACGTTTCGCCACACAGTGGCTTCATCAGTCCAATACAAAGAGGAAGGCGTAAGGAGAGGAGGAGTATGAGGTAATCAGTCCCTCAGCCTGGAGTCAATGTGTTCAGTCCATCAATCTTGTAGAATGTACAGCATAGGGCCGTAGACGTGGCTTATATACTGTAGTGAGGTGACGTGAAGCAGGCGGAGGCGGGGTCATAGTGGTACCATCCACTAGTCGAAGTAGGTCTTCGTCCAAAGGTTGAACAAGTGTTGAAGAATTCTTTGTAACAAAATCCCATGATGCTGCAGTGTCTGACAGTTGTGATGAATGGTTTGAAAAATCGACAAGTTGAAGATTGAGACACTTATGCAGCATATAGGAATCTTTATTCAGGAAACGTTTCGCCACACAGTGGCTTCATCAGTCCAATACAAAGACGAAGGCGTAAGGAGAGGAGGAGTATGAGGTAATCAGTCCCTCAGCCTGTATTGGACTGATGAAGCCACTGTGTGGCGAAACGTTTCCTGAATAAAGATTCCTATATGCTGCATAAGTGTCTGCATAAGTGTTAAAAAAAAAAAAAAAAAAAAAAAAAAAGAGAATATGTTTTAAGCACAAGAAAAAATACAGTGGTACCCCGAGTTTTGGCCACAATTCGTTCCAGAAGGCTGTTCGAGTGCCGTTACCGAGTGAATTTGTTCCCATAAGGAATAATGTAAATTAGATCAGTCTGTTTCAGACCCCAAAAATACACTTACACAATTGTTCAAGTAGGGAGCTGTTTGAAACTCGGGGTACCACTGTATTTTGTAAGCACAAGAAAGTATATTTTGTAAGCACAAAAAAAGAATATTTTATAAGCACAAGAAACAATATTTTCTAAGCACAAGAAAGTATATTTTGTAATCACAAAAAAAGAATATATTCTAAGCACAAGAAAGAATATTTTTTAAGCACAAAAAAAAAGAATATTTTGTGAGCACAAGAAAGAATATTTTGTAAGCACAAGAAAGAATATTTTCTAAGTACAAGTTACCTGGTTTACAAAGGGATTGTCTGGTTCTTGAGTCTCAGTCACTTGAGGAAATGAAAGTAGACACATTGTGTGTTCAGCTGGAGCAGTGTGTGTGTCTGGTCAGAGCAGTGTCGAAGACTACGACATTCAAGTTCATACCCTGAGCCAGCCTGAAAAACAATCAACATTTTAAGACATAATTCAACATACAGGAAATCCTTAACCAACAAAGATGTTGGGGACCTTCTGTACTGTGTATAATAATATAATACAGTGGACCCTTGGTTTTCGTCGATCTTAGCTATCACCAATTTCAGTTTTGGCTGACTTTTTTTCGTCAATTTTTGGCTCTAGTTTTCGTCAATTACCTCCGTTTTTGTTAATCGTACGGAACCTGTCCAGTCCCCAGTGCGCAGACAAAGCTGCCTCCCACACACATTCTCAGCCAATGTAGCGCTGTTTCTCGGTCAGTGAACATATCCAGCCAGGTCATACGAAACAATTCATAATACAGTGGACCCTCAACCAATGGCTTTAATCGGTTCCAGAGAGCTAGCCCTTAGTCGAATTAGTCGTTAGTCGAATTAATTTTCCCCATAAGAAATAATGGAAATA